>NC_061111.1:150179978-150234347 GCF_002878395.1 Capsicum annuum
GGGGATTGTCCCATCAGCTCTTTATTCAGATAGTTCAGTTTTAGAGGCTTTCAGACTACAACATGTTCATACAGTTATTTTAGTTGTTTGGTATTATTATACCATATTTTCAGTTATGTATCAGTATTGAACCTTATGGCCTTTCATTTCATATTTTCGCATTTACAATATTACCATTATTATTTAGGGATCAATTAGAGATATCAGTCAGCGGTTAGCTTGTGGTCTTTCTAGATTATGAGCACCATGTAGCATTTTGGGTAACAGATTCAGGGCGTTATAGGTATTAGTTAGTCTAAAGGATATAACTAATAATTCATAATGGACATATCGGGTTCGAAAAACTGTTTTGAGAATGTCAGTATCCCTAAATTTCAACTGATAATACCCCAATCAAAGGTCTATCTTTGAGAAATATTTGTCACCTTGGAGTTGATAAAATAAATCATTGATTCTGGGAAGAGGGTATTTATTCTTAACAGTGACCTTATTTAGCTGATAGTAGTCTATACATATACAGAGTGAACCATCTTTCTTATGCATAAAGAGTACCGAAGCACCCCAGGGAGAAATACTAGGATGGATAAAGCCTTTGTTAAGAAGATCTTTTAACTGTCTTTCAACTCTTTCAATTTTGTAGGGGCCATTCTATATGGTGGAATAGAAATATGGGGAGTGTCCGATAATAAATCAATGCCAAAATCTATCTCCTTATCTGGTGGTATCCCTAGAAGATCATTGAGAAAAACTTTTGGGAATTCATCAACTAGAAGGACAGACTGGAGGGAAGAACTTTCAATAATGGAGTCTTTGACCTGAATAAGATGATATAGACAATCCTTGGATATAAGTCTATGGTCTCTAAGATAAGATATGAACTTCCCCTAGGTGCTAAAGAATACCCCTCCCACTCTATCACTAGATCATTTAGAAAAGAGAAGGTGACTTTTTAGGTCCTACAGTCTAATGTGTCATAACACAAATGGAGTCAATCCATTTCTATAATAGCATCAAATTCAATCATATCAAGATCTACACGATCCACCATAGTATCACGATGACAGACCGACACAACATAATTTCTATACATCTTTCTAGCCATAATAGAGTCAAACAACAAGAGTGGAAAAAGATAAAGGTTCCAAAATAACTTTAGGTTTAAAACCAAATCTAACTTCCACATAAGGGGTCACATAAGACAAGGTTGACCCTGGATCAAGTAATACATACACATCACGGGAGAAAATCTGTAACATACCTGTAATAATATCTAGTGAAGCCTCTACATCCTTGTGGTTAGTTAGAGCATATAACTGATTGAGATCACCTTTCATATCTTTATTCATCATTGCTCCCTTACAATTCAATACCAAATCATTTGAGAGGTCGGATGCAAAATTTCTCAAGCGAGCTCTCATGTTACTCGCCAATTATGGAGCATAATGGGACAGCTAGTTGAACTTTAACGTATACTTTTTTGAAACTCATTTTTCCTTGTTTCAAGTTTATAAATTCTTCAGCCTTTGCTTCCCTCAATTCCTGGGGAAAGAAACGATCTAGGAAGGCCTACACAAACTCACCCTGCACAGAAGGCTCAACATCTCCACCCTTTGAATCCTTCCACTCGTTAGACCACTGATTGGCCATATCCTTCAACTGATAGGCTGCTAATTCAACCTCTTCAACTTCATTCGCATGCATAAATCCAAAAATGTTCCCCAGTTTATCAATGAACCCTTAGGGGTCCTTCTCAATCTTCATACCATTAAACCTAGGTGGGTTTAGCCTCATGAATTTACCAACCCATGTAATTTCTGATGAACCAAACCCAGAGCCCACATCTTCAGATCGACGGGCCTCAGAAGCCACCAGTTGAGAAATCATATACATAGACTGTTGGAATTCAACATTAGAGATCTCTCTCTAGGTAGCTTGAGTATGGTTAGCTCCAGACCGAGGAGCCTGAGGTGGACTAGTCTAAATAGGAGAAACTCCTAGAGTAGTAATAAATTTTAGAGTACGATCTCTATTATGGGTCTGCATCCCATAAGTAGGGAAAACATTATTAGCTTGGGTATTCTATTCGTTGGATTTATGGGGAGGCATTGTTAATTTCTAAAATATAAGAAAACATAGATTAAAGAAAATTCAGACTCCATAGCGCGAACTATATCATGAAGAAAAGAAACATTCCTAAACGCCTTGTAGCCTCCTACTTATAATTGTGGAATGCTATGGACCCATAAACAAGACTCTACCTGACATAATTTTGCAGACACCATGGAATAATGAATTATGCTCTGATACCAAGTTTGTCATAACCCGAATCAAGGCCCTGGCTATGACAGGCATCCCAAACCATGAAGGCCCGAGCGCCCTTCTCTATTTGGCAATCATGCACATTATTCATACACTATAAGGAAATGCAAAAAATATAACAAAATAGAAACATGGTTATTTTTTAGTCTAACTAAACCATATGAAATCTAATTCATAACATTCAAAAACACATGACACCAGTCTGCAAAATCTTTAGCAATACAAAAATTGACATCTTTCTAAAAGCTAGGACAAGGCCCCCAGTCGGACCATGAACCAACTAAAATAACAATGTCTCATAAACTAGGCCTTCAAAAATAAGAGAGGATCACTAACTACAAGCTTCGAACAAACCATTCTACTTCTTAGCGGGACCCTAGGACTGTGCCTCATTTCCTGAAATATAGAGGTCAATACAATTATACTAGTATGTGAAACAACCCAAGATGAGAGAATTTCATAATAGCAGTGAACATAATGCAACTAATAAAAAAGTACATGGGCATATTTAGTGAACTTCAAATCAATTCTTGACCACCTTGACTCACTCTTTGTTATTCTTTTGAGCTAGTCGGTAAACCCTATAATGTGTAATTCCATGGGCTATATAGAATCCGCCCATAACTCGGCTGCCAAGCCCCTAATCCAAGTTGGCCGTTAGGATTGGAGTTCATAAATATTAGTGATACCCCCATGTGAGTACACCATAGGAATCCTCCTATGTGAGATATCCTAATTTAATTATCCTCCCATGTAGGATACAACATCACTGCATCGACAACTACTATTTCCATCGATGAACCCGTACACTCAAACGCCTTCTTCGAGTAACGAACTACCTCTCTTAAGCCCAACTTTTAGTTCTTCAAAAATCATGCTTCATACTTTTAAAATAATCAATACTTATTCTGTTAAGGATATGTCATCACTGGTGTAAAACCTCATACTTTTCTTAGTCTGGTTCAGCTCTTATTACCTACATAAGAGGCTAAAAACCTAGAAATTTAGCTAAGTGTTAGGGACTTAGCTTAGGTTTTGGCCTCTTAACTTTGATGTTTTTTAAATTGACCTTTTCAACCCCGAGACATAAGTTTTTAAGTTGATTAATGTTCAGGGGTGTAAGTAGCATGTCTGGGATAAGTTTTGGATTTTTTGGATGAGGTTTGGACTACGTTTAGATTTCCAAAATAGCAAGTCACCACGATTGTGGCGCGTCGTGGGGCTATAGCGGTGGCAACCTTGGTGCATTGTGTTGAATGTGTATTTGTCATATTCTTGATTCATAATTCAAATGCAATTGTTATGATCTTTATCCTAGTGTGTGAAGTGATTATTAGGTGACGAATATTCATATAAATCACTTATATCCAAGTTGAGTTAAGATCCTTTGATTTGTCCAAAGTTTCGTATTCGATTCTCAAGGGTCAAATTTGAAAGTGTATAAATTTTGATGTATCTAGAATTTTTCAGCTCAAGACCCACCAAATTATAGATAATTGAGTTAGCTTTCCAACGTTACCAATTTCGCCTTAATCTGATACCCGAGTGGAAAGTTATGGCATTTTTATGTGTTACAGTAAGCCACCGCGATTACACCGCATCATGGTGAGCCTTCAAATCACAATCCGTTCACGAATTTAAATGTCTAAGGGGTACTTAAGTCTTTTTCCCTCAATCAAAGTCGTATATGCATTAGTTAAGACGTCATTTAGGGCATTATTTGCCGATTCTCATCACTTTTCTCTCCAAGAAACCCTAATCTAATCCCAAAAACATCAAATTCAATTCTCTTCTTCAAGAACTATCAAGAATCAAGTTTCCCAAATTCAAGAAAACTTTCAAGATTTTATTTCTTCTTCAAGATTTAAAGTTTTAAGGTATGTGGGAGTTCATCCATGGGTCCCCTCTCACCCATGGAGCCCAAAACTCTCTTCTTTCAATTAAAAAATAAAATATGTTACTTTATATGTTCAAGGAAAGATTGAATTTCATGTTTTCATGGTGTTTTGATTCAATTCAGCCCATGTGTAATTCCATGCAAGATTTTGAATTCCTCATACCATGAATTTGAGTTTCCCATGACTTATTCAAGTGAATTCCATGATAGATCCTAAATTCATGTTTTTAGCAATATTCCCATATTTTAAATTCACGCTTTACACATGTTTGGTGCGATTCCCATGTCATGTTCAATTAATTTCAGGATGAATCCCAAGTTATGAATCTAGTCATGTTATCCTATTGTTTTCCCATATTTAAGATATTCCCATGTTCAAGTTTATGATCCCCATGTGTTTGATGAATTGCCCTATGTTAAAGTCTTAATCTCCATGTGTTTGATGAAATGTCCAAGTTATGAGTTTCTTTAAATAATGCTTTCTTATTATGATTTCGAAGCTTTAGTATGTCCCTGTTGTTATTGCTATCGAGTCCTGGCGGTTATGAATACCCAAAACTTGTTGTTTACTTAGTTTTAGTATTTTTAAAATAGTTTTAGATAAACCATGAGTCTTGTCAACCAGTTAGTCATCACAATCAATTTAAATATTAATAATTACCCCAGAATCCATATGCATTGTTATTTTCAAAACACCATGACCTGAGCTTATCTTATCAGCTTTAGTGCATGCACCAGTTAGCATTTTTAGTGTCGTTCAATTTAGAGAAGGATTTAGCACCGAATGGGAAGTGTAGGTTCAGTGCATCCTGTTTCCCTAGAAACTACATGCTACCGTAGGTTTAGAGGCCTCACCAGAGAGTGTTTTCCCTTGTCAAATATGGGCTCAGATAAGTGATCAGTATAGTTCAGGTTCTATTCCGATGGCAAGGATAGAACAACCCTCCTCAACATGGGTCAAACATTGGACTCCATGATAGCTGACATGATTTATGTCGGTTAGATGATAGCTCCTATAGTCTCAGTACAGTATTCAGTGTCTCTTAAGTTCATATTTGCTTGACTAAGTTACAACCTTTCAGCATTTTAGATATTTGATTTTACAACTTTTAGTCTTTCAGATTACAGATTATCTCAGTTACATACTAGATATACACTTAGTCCTGCATTCTTAGATTTTACAGTTTTTATTCATTCATGCTCAGTTATCTCATGTTGTTCAGTTAATCCTTACCCCATATGCATAGTTCTCCATAGTTTCAATCTAGTTATTTAGACTAAGTACAACCCAGTTTTACATTCCCAGTATTCAGTTATCATTCATTCAGTTAGTCAGATAATCTTAGTATATGTCAGTTTCCATCACGTAGTTTTAGACCTAGTATTCATACAGTATCCATGTTTCTCTGTATCCTAGATTCAGTTCTACTTATATTATAGAAGTAAAGTTTTAAGAATCTAAGTGTATTTATTCACCATCTTATCAAATTATGTTTGTTACTCATGTTTTTAGACATTTTTATCTTTCAGTATATTCCAGCCTCTTGGTAAGTCTACTTACACTTAGCATGCATGCTTTAAGATTTCATACATAATCAGTTTTTACTTATTGCATTCAGTCCTGCATACTCAGTACATTCCATAGGTACTGATCCATATATACATCTATGTGGATATATTATTTCATAATGTAGGTACTATTTGTAGCCCGCACATTATGATCAGGCAGTTGCAGTTTCCAGCCAACAGGTGATGAGTTCTCTTATTTTGGAAACTCCAGAAAGTTTTAGTTTAGGTATAGTTCATTTTTTCATATGTATTGATTAGTGGTAGTTGGAGGCATGTCCCAGCTATCTATAGTCAATATAGTAGAGGCTTCATAGATGTTAGTCAGAGTCAGTCATGTAATTTTAGTTTTTTTCTTCAGATTTATCATATTGTAAAACTTTATCAGTCACATACTATTTTATAGTTTTAGTATGATTATATTTTCACAGAGCAGAACTTGTTATTTAATGTATTATAATCCAATTGCTTAACAGTATGCTAGTTTATGGGTTAGCTTGGGATCACTTGTGGTTCCAAGCACCGTATGACGTCTAGGGTGTACTCTCGAGGTGTTACAACCGGGTATCATCATACCCTGATTTGCAAGTCATTTAAATCACATCATAACATATCTATATCCCTTTTCACTTTTCATCATGTTAATGACCACCCAAAATTTTTAAACATCAAGTGAGAGAGATTCATACAATAGATTTTCATTTGAGTTTACATCAAAAACACTCTCCTTTCAATAGTACAATCGTAAGGTGGCCATATCATGTTTGAATTACTCAAAACCCATGGAAATTGTTAATTTGACACTGAATGTTTACCATGTGAAAACACCCTCTTAACATGTAATAAATAGTATCAATCCATGACCATTAGAAAAGTATTCACCCTCTAGTTTTTATTTAAGAAAATTCATGTCTTTAAACAACCCATAACACTTGAAACTGACAACATCATCCTGGGAGAGGAAGATTTTATTATTCATGCTCTCAATAAAACTTTTCATTACAATCAAAAACATATATACATAGTTACATTTAAATTTCGTGAAAAATAGTTCAAAACAAACATACGCTTTTATCAAAATGATTCCATGATACATGCTTTTCGAAACAATATCAAAACCCTTTTTTATAAACACTATTAGGGATATTTAAACTTGATAAAACATAAAATCTTATTCCCATGGAGTTTAGGGTAGTCCCACATACCATAGTTACGAAGAAATTGCAAAGAAATTTGACTCTTTAAGCTTGAATGCCCAAATCCTAAGTTGCTTCTCTCTTTTTATGTTTAAGGAAGAAAAACTAGGGATTTTGAGAGTGTTTAAACCAATTTAGGGACTTTGATTTCGTGCAAGTATGTTTAGGGATGGTTATTAGGTGCAAAAAGACTTTGTTTCCCTTAAATTAACTCAAAAACAGAGTTCCTACACCGTAAAAACATAGGGTAGGCGGTGCCTAACCCATGGCCAACCACAAGGTTGGCGGCTCCTAACCCATGGTCAACCTTAAAGTTTGTGGTGCCTAACCCATGGCCAACCTTAAGATTTGTGGCGCCAACTCCATCACCAAACCTTTCCAGTGAAGCTCTATTTTGCGATGCCTACTTAGTTTTAAGGTCCTTAAACACTCCCAACACCTCCCACAACGTCAATACATGATATACCATCACTACGAGGGTCCTAAAGATCATTTTAGAAGCATAAAAAGAGTTTATGACTATGGGGTGTTACAATTATTATTGTGCTCTTGAGGTTAGGCTAAAGGGGTGATCTCCAATCCATGGCGGGCTTGAGATACCCGTTACAACTAGCCCCTCGTTCGGGTTATGAAAATAGTCTCCCGAGGTCGGTCAATACTTGGAATGTATTGTCATGCAAAACAACCTAAGAACAATTTACATTTCTTTATAGAAACAACAGGGGCATTGGGAAATAATTTAACAATAAAGAGTCAAAATGTATAGGCATAATTAAAAGATTCATTTGATATTTTGAAAGCGTATACTCAATTCTTTTCATTAATTATGAGATAGATGGTACACCCTACAAGTTTATTACAACACGGGCTATATGAGTCCACCATTAACTTATCGGCCAATCCCCTAATCTAAGTTGTCCACAAAGATTAGAGTGTCTATGTCTAGTATACCGGTGCATGAAGCAAGCACACAAGGATAGAATCACTCCTGCATCGGAAAACACGATTCTAAGAAATAAGATTTTGACTCATGCCTTATTCGGGTAACCATCTAACTCTCTTACAACCCAATTTTCATTCTTTAACACATACACTTCTTTACAAAATCTTATTTTGAGTTTAAAAGGGCAATGTCTACACTAGTATCATCATACCAAGACTTGCAAGCCACATGAATCATATCATATTATCTCCACAACCCTTTATTGAAAAGTATATTATTGACAACCAACAATATTCAATATCAATTAAGAGTTCTTATATTTGAAATAGACATACAAGTTTAACAAAAATGTTCTCCTTTCCAGATTGAACTTTTAGGTGGTCATTTCTTTCATAAACACATCCAATTTCCATAAGAAAGCAAGAGCTTTAGAAACAAGAAACGTCCCCCTTTAATGCACGTAAAAATGACCATGCATAACTGATAAAGAAACATTTGAACTCAAGCTTTAGATCATTCGTTTAAACAATCCACAACATAGATAGTAAATAGATTTCACCATAGAAAAGAGGATTCTTAACTCATGCTCTTTAATCAATTTCAAAACCCATAAAATATGCACATAATTACAATTTAAAGTCTATAGAAACACCATAGTTAAGCTCATAAGTATTAGGATCATTCTACATACATTTTGGTTGAGAAAATTTGGCAAAATTTGATTTTTGGATCTTATGAACCTTGAACCCTAGGTAGGTTTCTCCTCTATTGTTCTTAAGAATAATTAACCAGTGATTTAGAGTAGAAGAGTAATTTTTAGGGTCTTAAACACGTATTGGGTTGATTAGAAATGACTTAAGGATGTAAAAAGAACCAAATGCCATCAAAATATACATGAATTGTCCATTTAATAATGAACATAGGGGGTGCAGTGCGACCCCGTCGTGTAGCGGCAGCCTCACGCATGATCCTCATTGCCAAGAGGAAGGCCACACGATGTGACCCCTATCACAAGATAGCCCCCTTACAACGTAGGGCCCTTCATATGGGTGAGAAAGTGGCCTCTTGTGGTGGACCTTATAGGTGGGGCTGCTGTGCGGCGTCCCCCTTGCATTACAAGGGCCATTTGTCTTCTGAAACCACCCTAACCCATATGACCCCAACCTAAAGTGATTTATTTTTGATCTACAGGTCTCAGGGGCACGTTCTAAGCTCTAAACACACTACAATAAGCCTGGAGTATTACATTTATATTATGAAAAACTAGTACATCTTGAGAGTAATATTTTGCATGAGAGGGTATGGGTTTAGGCAGCAAATGCCTTGGAATTATCTTACCACCATAGGATAGGATTGTCCGCAATTAGGATGACTTCTCTTTTAGACTTAAAGGTTCAGGTTGGATCCATAATTTCATATTTTATCTTATAACTTTGCAAGGTAAAGGATGACTCTCCGTAACATGATCAAGATGCTAGACATTTTGATTTCTCACATGGTGTATGCCAGTTAAGATAAAACTCTCCCAAAATAAACTTATTTATATTTTGCTAGTACATGATTGGCTGAAGCAACTAAATTAAAAATAATTTTATGAACCATTATTTTCTATTTTGTTCAGATTTCAATTATTTAAGTTTCAGTTTTAGTATCAGCTTAAAAAAAGTTTTAAGAAAGTTTTTACTCCCAGTTCTTTAAGTTTCAATATTTAGGTTATCCATCTTTCTTTTCAATTATTCATCCTCATTTATAATTATGTTATCCATATATCAGATCACTAGCTTTATCAATTTCAGATATTAATGCTATTTTACATCATTGCTTTACATGCTAGTACATTTAAAGTACTAACAAAAAGGGCGCAATATCATTTTATGATATAGCCCTTGCTTTTAGATATGCAGGTTTGGGAATGGACTGTAACACCTCAAAAATTTAGAACCTTTGTGCACCTAAAGTGCTATAGATTACAAGTACATGTAAAAAAATCAAACCTCATATTTTAATAATATTGGAAGTGATTTATACATGTATTAAGGTCATAAGATACTTTGAGCTCTTAGACAAGTCAAAACTTCCCTTATCGATTGATTTCTCAAGAAGTATCTTGATATTGTAAACTTTAAATAACTCCTATATTATGCAGTATTTTAAGCCCAAGACCCACCAAATGATAGATATTTGAATTATCTTTCTGAGGCATCAAGTTTTTCCTTAATTCAATTCCGGAGTAAAAAGTTATGACCATTTTACTGAAGCCCTGTCAAAGCAGTCACCCACGCCTCTGATCCATGATCTACGAGTCTGACCCACAACACATATAATCAAGTCAAGTTGGGTCCTGAAACATAAAAAGTTGCTCTGATTTCAATGCCTCTGACCCACAACCTGTGAGTTTAACCTACAGCCTGTGAATCAAGTCGTGTCAGGTTCTGAAGGCCGTAAAACCCATCCAATTTCCATGGTTGGACCCATGAGTTGTGGACTTGACCAATGGTCTGTGGACCAAGCCGTGGGAACCTACTTCTGGGAATTTTTTTCTAGATAAGCTTAAGGGCATTTTGATTATTTTATTATGAGTTTCAACCCTTTTAAGCTTAAAACCTCTTTTGAACAATGATTTATGATTTATTTTCAAAAGAAACACATTGGAAACTCTTCCTCCTCCTCCAAAATATTTTAAGAGGCAAGAACACCTAGGATTTAATATTCAAGTTGTGTTCATTAGAAAAAGACATGTTGACACTCCTTACTCTAAGTATTACTATGTTTTGTCAATTTATTTGGTAATTACATGTTCTTTAATGATTGTTTAAAGCTAGGTTTGAGGAGGTTGGTTCGGAAAATATGTTGAATTTTCTTTTGTTCTTATGATTTTCTCAGTACTATTAATGTAATGACCCTCACGGTTATTTTTTTGTATTTTTATATATTTTTGGTATCCAGATATTTTTTATAACCGCCCAAGTTATTTTTGATTTGTTGGGATTGATAGCTCGATTTTCAGGCGGTGCGTTTAAGAAGTTTAGTAATATCTAATATACTGTGGAATATTTGATTTAAATTATAATTTGGTAAAAATATAATTTAGTACCATTCTTGAATATTTTTGATATCGCTAAAATTCTTTAAGTGATGATATATTTATATTACTTTATAGTAGCTTTTATAGTTTATTAATATTTTAAGCGGAGATAGTAAATCTAGAAATATTAAAATATTGTTATTATATAAAAGAGGTTTTATCAAAAATAATTTTCTATTAACTATGGTATATTTAAAATATTATATTTATTTTATCACGAACTTAAGTAATACCTGAATATATACATAATAGGATAAGATTGCATGGGAAATTTCCAACACCACTTCCATGTGAAAGTGGAGGAGTTGTTTTAAAGCTTAGTATGCCATTTGATTAAGTTAGGTAGTATGTGTACCCTTAGGTGGCAGAATCATGCATGCTTATAATTATTGCAAAGTCATAGATGATTAAAGATGTCAATGAAGTTAATAAGTGGTATATGTAGCCTTGTGTGGCAGAATGTATTCGTGCTGTGTATATATATATTTATATACTTATTCGTGTTAATGGTTTTCTTTGGTTGATTCATTATACATTAAACTTAAATAATGTTGTAATCATGGCACTCACCCATAAATATATGTTCATAATCATTTGTCGAAAAAAAATTTAGGAAAGAAAAGTAATTATCCGCATTCGTTTATCCATGCTCCGGTTCTAATAGCATTATTTGGAGGCTTCGTAGAAAGACATTTTAGCTTTGGCGTCTAGTTAGGCTAGGCTTACCCTACCTTTAGATTGAGCTTATTTACTGAAATTGTGGACTATTATGCTATTTCTAGATGATTACTTGTTGTTCGTAGAATTATAAATATATATAGCATGCCTTATTTATCCGAATTAGTACCCCATTTTAGTAGATTTTGATATTTTATCTTTCAATATAATATAGAATCTATCACTTAGGATTTGGAATTAAATTGCAAAACCTTGAATCTGTCCCTTTAAACTTAAGACATGAGTACAGTAATTAGACGTATTTTAGCTTCTGTTCAGGTACAATATATACTTTATTTTTGTTATTCACTGTGAATTTTTATACCACATTGACATTGTTATGGTATGGTATGGCATGGATTCTAATATTACAGTGGGTATGGTTACTGTTAGTTCCCGTTCGAGTCCGGTATTTGATTACAATGGTTACTATGAGTTCTGGTTCGAGTTCAATATTTGATTATTATGGTCACTATGAGTTTCGGTTCGAGTTTGACATCTGATTATGGTTGTGATTTTACTGAGGTTTGAGTTTGGCACCTAATTATGGTTATGGTTCCTCTGAGTTTTGGTTCGAGTCTGGTATCTGGCCTCTCATTACTACCCAGTGGTGTCAGTTCAAGTCCGGTGCACATCTGGATGTCTATCATGCTTTTTTGAGATTGATTTAGTTACAAATTATTTACGTTTATTTTCTATAATTTCTACTTGTGTGTCCCATCGGCTTATGGGGTTATGGTTGGGTTAATTGTTTTCTTTAATGTGCCTAGCGGACTTATGGGGCCCAGCTAGGTTATGTTTGTGTGCCTAGCAACCTTATAAGAGCCCATTTAGGTTATGTTTTATTTGTCTATAATTGCTGTATTATTTATTCTAATCACTTACATTTATTCCTTTATCTCATTGGCGTAGTTTGGCAGTTGTTTACCTTTTTGTCCCTTTTTACTATTGACTTAGATTACATCCTTGCATTATAGTTATACCATTTTTGTATTGAGCTCAGTCGGATGATGATGCCTAATTAGTATCTATTGCTTTAGTACTCAGACTACACTTCTGCATCTTTTCTTGATGCAGATTCGAGTAGTAGCAACCGATATTGACGTGATTCGTACCTTCAAGTACTAATTCAGAGCAGGTTGAGTTTACTGATCTATCTACTCTAGTCTAGTCTTTTGTACTCAAGACTGCTTGTGTATATTTGATATATTTAGGAATTCTGTCTAGTACTCTGGGTATATTTTAATAATTGCTCTAGTACCGACCTTACCAGGTCTTGGAAGGGATTCTTTTTGTGTATTTGCTCATTTTCCTTCCCTCATTTTAGTATATGAGAAATGTTTACTTTTTGTTTGTTACTTTTTATTACTATTGCTATCATTATACGCGATCTTTTCTAATTTCTACCTATTAGCCCGTTACCTATTATTCCGGGCTATGACTTGGCTCGCCTACTAGGGGGATAAAGTAGGCGCCATCACAACTTGAGAAATCAGGTCGTGACAATTAAAGGGTTTTGAAACTTGAATAATGTTATACAAAAATAATGGAACTGGTAATATGGGTTCACAAATTTTAAGGATTTTGTATGATGAAATTATGGTCCTCAACCCACTTCAAAACTTAGTTTTTCTTCATAGGAATTATGGTTTGTAATCAGTATTTTGAATAAGGTATGGAATGAAAGAATGAAAGGCTAAATGACTTCTTGAAAACCCTTAGGGGATATTTTTATGAACTTTAAAGATGGAATTGGGAGTCTTAAATGTCTTATGGAAATGATATGGCATAATATCAATGACTTTAAAGTCTTGGTATGATGATTCCAATATGGAAATGCCTTAATGAAGGATTCCACATATAAGAATTTGTGTAAAATTCTTTAATTGGGCCTTAAAGAGAATTATGTAGTTTCATCTAGAAGGCGTACGCCCTTATGACCAATTCCCAAAACCTATGTTTTTCTAACATAGGGATGTCTTACCTTTATTTGGATGTCGAATGGTGTCCTTAACTTGAGGATAATATAGTGTCTTTAGTCTATTAGTGATTTTAGCCTAATCTCAGTGCTTGCGGAAAACATGGATAGAGGCCTCTCCTATTGGGGAGTACTGGATCCATATAACCCATGGGTTATTGGATATCGGTAAAAAGCTACATATTTTAGGATTAAATTTTAAATGGTTATGTATTTATGTCCCATGTCCACAACCCCTTACTTTATTATTATTATGAATGTTGAAATGAATTATGACTTTCTTTACAAAAATATTTATTTCCCTTTTCTTTGGTTGCATACCTGTACTCGTCATACTGACTATCCCCGGATGCTGTATCATTTCATGATGTAGGTTTGGAGGCATTTTCCCATGATTTCATGCAGAACTAGGGCATTCATATTCTCTCTCGGATAGCTGGTGATAAGTAGTGAGCCCTCTATCATTTGAAAGACATTTTTACTTTTCATTTATATGTCTATTCTAGTATTTTATGGTTTTTATGGTATAGTCGGGGCCCTGTCCCGACTTAGGAGTCATTCTTAAAGTTAGAGGCTTCATAGACAGCATTAGAAAATGATTTGGATTATGTTCTTAAGATATTGACAGTATTTTATTTAAAGTTTTGAACTTCCTTCCTTATGGTCTTGTTACCACAACTTTAGATATAACTATACGTATGATATAATGCTAAGGGGCCATCTCCGATCTTTATTGGTTTGGGATGCCCGTCAAGTCCAGGGCCATGATTCGGGTCATGACAAATTTTGTATCAAAGCATGGTTTAAGGTACCAAAGTGTCTATGAAGTTGTGTCGAGTAGAGTCCTTTTTATGGGTATGTAGTGTGTCAAACTTATAAAAGGGAGGTTACGAGGCATTTAGGAATATTTTTCTTTCTTTATGTTCTAGTTTGTGCTAGAGAGTCTAGTTACAATGAATTCTTTTAATTCCTGATTTTTATGTATTTCATATTATGCCTCCTTGAAGATCTAATGGACAAAGGAATTCAAGTAGGAGCATCCATCCCTACAAGGGAAAATACTATGGAGGTCTACCCTATCCATAGGATACAAACCTAGGATGGAGCCTATCCTTCTGATTTCACTACTCCTCCCAGGGTTCCACCATCCCCAACTAGTCCTCCCTATGATCGGCACTGCTAGTACTCAATATCTGCAGAGAGGTTTCTAATGCCAAGTTCAGACAGACCATAAATATGTTGGCTTAGATTGTATCATCACAGTCCTTTTGGTCAAATATTATTGGTCATGCTAATAGTTTTTCAGATGCTACTCGGGTTGGCCAGTTTATTAAGATGAAGCCCCCTACCTGGGTCCAAAGCTAAAGAGGACCCTCAAGTGTTTTTTTTGACAAAATAGAGAAAATCTTTAAGGTGATGCATGCTAGTGATATTGAAAGGGTAGAGTGTACAACTTATTTGTTGAAAGGGCTATCTTATCAGTTGTATGATGAATGGGAGGTGATTAAGGGTAAGGATGCCAAACCTGCAATTTTGGAGAAATTTTTGGTTTTCTTTCTTGATTATTTCTTCCCTCAAGAGATGAGAGAGGCCAGGGTTGAGGAGTTTGTGAATTTGAAGTAGGGCAAGATAGGTGTGTATGCTATGAAGTTTACTCTATTATCTCTTTATGTTACAAAGTTCATGTCTAACATGATGTCCAAAATGAGAAAGTTTGCTTCAGGCCTTTCTAGTGATTTGGTACTGGACTATAAAGGTGCCTTGCTAAATGGCGACATGGACCTATCCAAGTTTGTAGTTTATAAGCAATAAGTAGAGGAGTGGTTTTCCATGAAGTAGCTAAGTCATCATTTGGGGCTAGAGTTAAGGAGAAACAGGTTCATGATCCCATACTTAATCAAATCAAGAAAGATATGGGTCAACAAAAAGTTATGGCTTTCAAAATTAAGGGAAACAATGTCTTAAGGTATCAAGGGATATTATGTGTTCCCAATGTAGATGGGCTATGAGAGAGGCTTTTGACCAAATCTCATGTGTCCAAGTATACGGTTCATCTTGGTTCAACAAAAATGTATCATGATTTGAAGGAGATATATTGGGGGAATAACATGACGAGAGATGTTGCTAATTTTGTTCCAGTGTTTGAATTGCAGCAATTTAAGGTTGAACATTTGAGAATGGGTGGCACCTCCCAAGAGATATCCTTACCCATGTGGAAGTGGGAAATGATTAACATGGATTTTGTTACCGATCTTCTACAGTCTTGAAACCAGTATGATTTCATTTGGGTCATTATTGATAGAATGACCAACTTTGCTAATTTTCTACCTATAAGGATGAATTATCCAAGAGAGAATAATGTGATGTCATACATTTAGGAGTTAGTTTGGTTGTATCGGCCCTAATATCTATTAAATCTGACTAAGCTACGCAGTTTTCTTCTCAATTTTGGCAGTATTTTTACAAAGGGTTGGGAACTCAGGTAAACCTTAGCATCGCTTCCCACCTTGAAATGGATGGGCAACTAGAGCATACTATTCATACTTTAGAAGATATTCTAAGGTCCTATGTGATTGAATTTAAAATTAGTTAGGTGGATCACTTACCACTGATTGAGTTTGCCTACTACTGTAGTTATATTCTAGCATTCAAATGGCTCCTTTTGAGGACCTTTATGGTAGAAGGTATAGTTCTCAGATTAGATAGTTTGAGGTGGGTGAGACAATATTGTTTGGTAAAGAACTTGTGTATCAAGCAACAGAGAAAGTTAAGGTTATTTGAGAAAGACTTAAGACTACTCAAAGTCACCAAAAATCTTATGCGGATGTGAGACAAAGAGAGCTAGAGTTTGAGGTTAGCGATTGGATTTTCATAAAAGTCTCTCCTATGAAGGGAATTATGAGGTTTGGGAAAAAGAGGAAACTCATTCCCTATTACATTGATCCTTATCAAATTCTAAAAAAAGTTAAAAATATTGCCTACTAATTAGACTTATCAGCGAGCTTGACATCAGTTCATCTTGTGTTTCATGTGTCTATGCTTAAGAAATGTATGGGTGATCCTTCCATGGTAGTTCCTGAAGAGGATATTGATGTGAAAGATCCCTATCTTATGAAGAAGTTCCTATCAAAATCCTGGATAGACAAGTTCAGAAGTTGAGAACCAAGGAGATAGCTTTGATAAAGGAGTTATGGAGAAACCAAAGAGTGGAGGAGGCTATTTGGGAATCGGAGGAAGACATTAAAGCTAGATATCCCTTCTTATTTAAATCTTCGAACGAGGCTACTTGAGGTACACATCCTACAATTTCTCTAAATCTATTTGATTTCATACATTAGGTCTTTCTATGCTCTTCACTGCATTCTGCTAAAAGTATCCTAAGCTCTCATTCTCGAATGAATGATCCCAACAAGGTGATAATGTAACACCTAGAAAATTTAAAATGTTTATGAACCCAACGTTGTATAAATTACAAGTACATGTAAAAGAATAAAACTTCATGTTTTATTGTATTGGAAGTGATTTATACAAGTATTAAGGCCACAAGTAACTCTGAGCTCTTAGCCAAGTCAAAATATCTTTTACTGATTATTTTCTCATAAAGTATCTTGCTATAGGCAACATTAAATGAGCATAACCCCTAGATTATGTAGTATTTTTTAGCTCAAGAACTACCAAATGATAAACATTTGAATTATTTTTCCAAGGCATCTAGGTTTGCCTTAATTCAATGTCGGAGTAAAAAGTTATAGACATTATTACTGAAGCCCTGTCAAAGTTGTCAGTGACCCATGGTTCTGACCCACTACCCATGGAATCAAGTCATGAGTTGGGTCTTGAAAGCTGAAAACTTGATCTAATTTCCACGCCTCTGACCCGCGACCCGTGAATCTGACTTACGAACCTTGGAATCAAGTTATGAGCCGGGTACTAAGGGCCATAAAAACCATCTGATTTCCATGGGTTGGACCCACGAGTTGTGAACATGACCCACAACTCGTGGACCAAGCCGTGGGAACCTATTTTCGGGAAATTTTTCTAGGTAAGTTTAGGGGTATTTTGGTTATTTTTCTTATGAGTTCTGACCCTTATATGCTTAAAACTCTTTTGAAAAGGAATACGTCGGAAACTCTTCCTCTTCCCCCTACCACCAAAAAAAATATTCTAAGAGGTAAGAACACCTAGGGTTCAAGATTCAAGGCTCAGATTCAATCTTTGTTCATAGAAAAAAGGCATGTTGAACACTCTTTACTTCAAGTATTATTATGTTTTGTAAATTTATTTAGTAATTACATATTCTTTAATGACTGTTAGAAACTAGGGTTAGGGAGGTTGGTAGGGAAAACCTTTATATTAAATTTTCTCTTATTCTTATGGTTTTATCAATACCATTAACGGGTTTTGAAACTTGAATAACATTATACAAAAATAGTGGAACTGGTAATATGGGTTCACAACATTTAAGGATTTTGTATATGAAATTATAGTCCTTAACCCACTTCAAAACTTGTTTTTTCTTCGTGGGAATTATGATTTGTACTCTGTCTTTTGAATAAGGTATGGAATGAAAGAACGAAAGGCTAAATGACTTTTTAAAACCCCTTGGGGGATATGTTTATAAAGTTTAAAGATGAAATTAGGAGTGTAAAATTTCTTATGGAAATGGTATACATAATATGAATGACTTGCAAGTCTTGGTATGACGACACCAATATGGGAATGCCATAATGCAAGGCTTCATGGATAAGAATTCATGTAAAATTCTTTAATTGCACTTTAAAGGGAATTATGTAGTTTCATTGAGAAGGCATAGGTCCTCGTGACCAACATTTGAAACCTATGTTTTGCTGATATAGAGATGTCGGACCTTTATTGGACGAACGGTGTTCTTAACATGAGGATAATATGGTGGCTCTAGTCTATTGGTGATTTTAGCCTACTTGCGGAAAACACAGATTGAGGCCTCGCTGGTTTGGGAGTATCAGACCCATATAAACCATGGGTTACTGCATGTTGGTGAAAAGATACATAGTTTAAGATTAAGTTTTAAATAATTATGTGTTTATGTACCATGTCCCCGGCCCTTTACTTTATTATTATTATGGATGTTGAAATGAGTTATGACTTGCTTTGTAAATATTTTTCTTGGGTTTCATGCCAATACTCACTGTACTGGTCATCCCCCGGATGCTACATCATTTCTCAATGTAGGTTCGGAGGTATGTTTTTGTAATTCCGTGAAGCACTAGGGTGTTCGTATTCTACCTTGGACAACTGGTGAGAAGTGGTGATCCCTCTATCATTTGGAAGGCATGCTTACTTTTTGTTTATATTTCTAGTCTAGTATTTTATGATTTTTATGGTATAGTCCAGGTCATGTTTTGACTTAGGAGTTATTCTTAAAGTTAGAGGTTTCGTAGACGCTGTTGGACAATTATTTGGATTATATTCTTAAGATGTTGAAAATACTTTACTTGAAGTTTTGAACTTCCTTCCTTATAGGCTTGTTTACGCAACTTTAGATATGACTATGCTTATGATATAATATTATGGGGTTATCTCTAACCTTTATTGGTTTGAGATGCCCGTCACGGCCAGGGCCATGGTTTGGGTCTTGACATGGACCCTTCAGTAGGCTATGATATTAGCGTGGGTGAGTTATTATTATTTTCAAGGGGCTTAGAATTATTAAATTCATCATTTTATTTGGTTATGTGAATGTAGAGGCTTTATGTAGTAGAGGCTTTATATACAAATGGTCAAGTTGAGTTAGATGTAATCACTATTCAAAAGATTCTACATTTGTTTAGTAAAAGTTCAGTTTATTTTATTTTATTTTTATTTTAAAAGTTCGGCCCATAATCTAGCTTCCACATTTTCTTTTGGTACATGTTTCAGGTTTTATGCTAGGCCAAATGGTTCACTCGAGCCATTTATAGTTCTGAATGCCTATTACGTCCAAGGTATAGGCTCAAGGTGTGACACAGTCCCAGTTTCATAACTCGAGAGATATCCTTTGTAGTCTCTTCTCTAGTCATTCCTTTGAGTCGCTAAGTTGCTCCCTTGTTTATTCCATGTGTCTATAGCCAGATTTATCCCATACAATTGTATTGTAACTTTGTACAATTCTGGACAATCGCAGGGAGTTTATGATTGGTGAAATTTCTATAAGATTTCTCGGATCTTTAGGACTGCTACAAATTTTGTCGTGGTACAAATTATTCAAACAATTCCTAGATGATATTAACCATATGTTTCCAAAAAATCTCACTGATATGATTTTTTCTTGCAAAATCATCCAAATGAAATCCAAATTTTATATCCAGTATTTTAATATCATTTTAGCAATTGAGATTTGGTTGTAACCTTCAAACACAGTAATAGTTAGACACAATTTATCTTCTTCACAAACAAGCCCCCAAAATCCAATCAATAAATATAATAAGCAATATGTCATCAATTTTATAAGAAGATGGAGAAAAAAATGAAAAGGGGAGGATAAGAGAAGCACAAGTTCTAGCAGATGACTAATTATCTATTTTTGTCACGATCAAAGTCTCTCGTGAGTGGCAACCACACTAACCCTCAGTGGGAGAATCATATAATCAAAACCTTCAAGTTCGACAATTAGCCAATAAGTCAACTAACTATTTTTCATTAAATAAAATAATGTCTCCAATATTCTAAATGAAATACCAAATGCAGAATAAAAAAAAATATTTAGACAATCCGCTAGAATCTGAAAGTCATTGTACCAAAACACTACAAATGTCAATAAAACGGTCTCAAACCAAAAACAAAGGAAACATCCAAGTTTGAAACAAGAAGAAAGGAACAAACAGAAGAACTAATAGCAACCCAGAAGATGTGAGTTCGAATGTTATTTTCATTACATCTAAGGCCTTGAAACAACTGTCAAAAGATTCTTTGTACTCAATGAAAAGAAGATCACATGCAGTATTAGTACACACGAAACAACGGTCTACTAGTTGGTCATCAGCTAACCTAAAATAAGATGTATGAACAAGCAACCATAACTTAGTAACTTTAGTACAACCATGAGCACCTACCATAACAATATAACTTTACCTTGAGTTTATGACATGTAACCTTATTCAACAACACCATAAAAATTCATTCAAGCATAATGTAATACCCCATATTTTTTGGGCTAGAATTCAAATCACCATTCCTCTGCGTATGAATAAACCCAATGATTCCTTGTTAATATATGTGTGATGATAAATTCTATAGTATGGGAGTACCTATGAATATGAATCGAGGTCACAAATATCTCTTAACTCAAAGACGAGTTGAGAACGTTTCTATCGATTAAGTTTTGGTGAACGCTTCATCTTAGGTCAACATTAAATTACCATTAATCCCTGTACATAATGATTTACATGTCCTACTATATACCAAAAGAAATATCTTTGAGTGATCTTTCCAACACAACTGGTTTCACCTTAATCTGATATCGGAGTGGAAATTTATGCTCATTTTACTTCAAAGTGTTCGTCTGTGAACAAGGTGACGACTTGAGGTGATAGGCCGTTAGATAAGTGATGACTTTGGGTCAGCCTTAACCAGTGTGTGACAATTTTCAGCTTCAAATGATGACTAGAGGTGATAGGCCGTCACCCAAGTGATGACTTATCAACCCAAGTCGTCACCTATAACCATCCCAGCTACCAAAGTTGCGACTTGAGTTGATAAGTGATCAACTATTTGATAAGTTATCAACTCAAGTCATCAACTGAAAATTTCTGGTACGTATTTTCCCTAGGGGTATTTTGGTATTTTCCTCATCCCAAACTTCTCCCACATGATTTAAATCATACCCTAAGCATTATAATCCATCTTTTATCAGTTTTAATCACATCTCAATCCTCTCTACTCTCAAGAAAAAAATAAATTAGGGTTTTCCTTCAAGGTAAGAATTCAAGCCTTTCAATCTAAGATTTCTAAGAAACGAGTCAAGATTCGGGTTCTATTCTCCGAACTAAGTAATCTAAGGTACGTGGGACTATCCTAAACCCGATAGAAATTGATTTTTGATTTTCAAATTCGTTTTGAAGAATATATATGTATATAAGAAATTGTTTTAAGATCACAGACAAACTTGTATAGAAATTATTACATCTTGATGAAGTGTTGCAAAAATTATGGTATGAAGCCCTAAACTTGAATTATTTTTTTGTGTGACATGATGATGATTAGATTGTGAACTTAAATAAGAGCATAGGATATGTAATTCCCTCTTTCACTATGAAATTATATTGATTTTACATGTTGAGAATGGATTACACAAATTGTTAAATGTTTGATCCCGTTATGTATAAATTGAACTATTTTCATGAGATAATGGAAGAATACTTTACTTGTTTTATTTTGATCATGATTTATATTTAGAATGGCTTACAAGTTATTGAAAAGGGTGACCATCGTAGAATAAGTATTGAGAACGGTTTGTTTTTCAATTGTTTTGAAATATGAGCTTTCGTGCTAATGGTAAATCTTTTGGGTGGTCACTAAAACTCTTTTGAAATAAGATAAGGGTATTAGATATGTTGTGACATGACTTGCAAGTCTGGGTATGACGATACCCTATTTTGATGTGCCCGAAGATATTAAGAAAGAATCGACTTTTCCAAAGAAGATATGATTTAAAGAATCTAAAAACTGGGCTTAAGAGTGTTGGATGGTTACCTAAATAAGGTATGAGTCGTACGAATCATTGCCCGAAATCGTGATTTGCCGACACGAGTTTATGTCACTCAAAAGAGAAATTGTACGCTGGCGACCATATGGCAGAGTAGAGAAACAGAGACTCCACCCCTTTTGGAAAACTTGGGTTGGGGGCTTAGCCGGTGAGTCAAGGGCGGATTCCATATAGCCCTTGGAATAGAAGAGTTGTAGGGTGCACTATGTGGCTAAGAAGTAAGATAAAGAGTAGAATCATGAATTGTAGAATGTGTTTCTAAAGTTTCAGATTATGCCCATGTGTTTTCAATTATTTTAAGATAACATGAGATTTATGAAATTCTCTCACCTATGTTTTATAAAAATATTTATTTTGTTTTTGGATTGTTCTGCATACTAGTATATTTGTATTGACCCCCTATATTTTAGGGTCTGCGGATTAGTCCAGGGGTCCTGTGAAGCTATAGATTTATCAGACAGAAGTGTGTTGTTGGTGAGCCTTTCATATTCTGAAAGGCTGGTCTTATCTAAACATTGTCATTTTTTTGATTCATGGTCTGATTGGGGGCCTTGTCCCAATTTTATTTTAGACATATGTTGGATCTTATAATGTTAGAGATTTCACAGACGGGTGTCATATGTTTTGAATATTAAGAATTTCTTTCCAAATTGTTCAAGTGTTATGAGATTGACCATGGTTCCATTTTGTATGTTTTTCCGTAAATTCTTTATATTGTATGAATGTTGTGTATAATTGATGGAAAAAAAAGGGTGCCCGAGCCTTTATAGTTGGGGATGCTCATTTCGTCCAGGGCCCCATCTTGAGTCATGACAAACTTAATATTAGAGCACGGTTCATGGTCCCAGGGTGTCTATGAAATTACGTCGGGAGAGTCCTGTTTATGAGTGTGTAGCGCGCCACACTTATAAGTAGGAGGTTACAAGGCATTTAGGAATGATTCTATTTCTTCATGTTCTAGTTCGTGCTATGGAGTTAGAATGTTCCTCTTTCATACTCTAGTTCATGCTATGGTGTCGTCCATAGGAAAGTAAAGTTATCCCAATTCTCTCCCTACTTTGATATTCTTGGATATGTCTCATTGTTGAGTCGATTCAAATGCAGAATCTTAGAATCTAAATGATGTGGTCCTTTCTGATTTAGTCATGAATGATTATGAAATTTCACAAGGACTTGAGAGGAGTCCATAAGTTCTTTAAAGAGTATTGATTTAAGCTTATACCCTTATCTACATCAATCGTGCGTTTGAGCCTAATGTATGAAGTATATTTGGTCTATTTAAAAATTCTTGTTACAGATGTCATGCTTACGGTAGTATATATGTGAGAATGTTGGAACAATATTTCTACTGAGTAGTAGTATGTGCTAAGGTGTCATACCCTATTAGTAGTAAGATGATCCCGAAGTTAGTAATATGACGTCACATGCTTAAAAGTTAGAACGAGGGTGACATTTGCATAAGGAAGCTAGTTTAGTTATATAACCGTTGATTAAGGGTGGGTTGCCATTTCATAGTGATATACTAATGTGGTAGCAATATTTGTAAGTTGTACGGTAATCTGTGAAGGAAGTGGCTGGCTAAGATTATGTAACGACCCGAGACTACCCCCTAGTCATTATACGGTGCTTATGGTTCTGAGAGACCACAAGCTAACCCATGAGCTGGTACCTGCTGTGAGCACTGTATAATATAAAATGAATGCGGAAGAATAATTTGAACGCCATAAGGTTTTAATAATGAAATAACTACTGAATTATGATTCTGATAAAAATCCATCTGAATAGTCTGAATAGCTAACTGTAGTGTCTGAAAATCCTCTAAACAGGATATTGTGGGTTGATGGGATAGGCCCCATCTAATTATACTAACTATTGAGATAAAGATATAAAGTAATAAAATATGTCCTCAGATGATGATGACTCACCACTGCTACTATACTATTGATAATCTGAGAGTATAGGTGCAATCCGGGAACTGAGCATCAACACCTATGATATAAAACATCATAGCGTAAAAGAAAAAGGTATGCGATCAGTACATAGAATGTACTAGTATGCTTAATGAGGTAGGCTGATATGCATGGTCTCATAAATAGGAATAATAATAATTAACTGGACATACATATAAAGCATGGAGCACTGAATAAATAACATAAAATATGTAGATACTGAAAATACATTAAAATCTGTAAATACTGAGGATTCATGACAAAGCATACAACATGAACTGAGTAGAATCTGTAAATACTCATATAATGAGATAATTGAAATCTGTATGCTTTGGTCAAGCAATACTAAGACTGGAGAACTGAACAAGAATTGTGACTAAGATTGTATCCAAGACTGTGGGAGATATCATCTAACTGACATTCCAATCTGGGCTAATTGGGGTCCAACCTGTAACCCCAGTTGGAAGGGTGTTAACACTATACCACAGGTACTAACGCTGGCTGTGTGGATACACTAAAATGATATAATGTCCAAAGGACTAAGGGTGTCAAGCCTGAACTGACGGGTGACCCCTGCAAGATAGTCAAGCCTAATCTGACCGGTGACTTCTCATATCCTACTTTGGCTTTGTAGTTTTGGAGTATAGGGACTAGTACTAATGACTCTACCTATCTGATGGGGAAGCCACCATCCCTACACTCGCTCGGTGGTAAATCTCACTCCAAATTGAATGACACTGAAACGCTAGACTATTCTGAGTTTAACTGATTGTTCTGATAATGCTCATGATATAATATGAATTTATTCTGAAGATAATGAGACAAAATTAAGTAAACAACTACAGTTTCGGGTATTCAATACCCCCAGGACTCAAAACAATAGTAGTAGTATGACACTAAAACATTGAAGGACATAGCATGAAGACTCTTATTAAATCAATTGCTCTTGTAGGCATTTTATCAAACACTTATAGTTCATGGTTTAAAATAATCATAGAATTACTAAAGGACCGGCATAATTTACATGAAATTATCATGGAAAACACTAAGTCATGATTTAATTTAATAAATGATAACACTAAAACATGAGGAATCGAATAACCACAATAACTTCATTAAAACATGGTATTAAATCCAAGTTCATGGAGATTAATGTATGAAATCATGATTTAAAATCAATTAACTTAAAAAAAGATCATAACTTTATAATTAAAAAGTTTAATTGGGCTCCATGGATGAAAGGAATTTATGGATGAACATCTAACATACCTTAATAGATGAATTTCTCGGGTGAATTCTTGAGATTGATCTTGGTTTATTGAGAGTTAGGGTTTGTAATTTAGAGAGAAAGCTCTTGAATTTTGGGGGAAATTAATAAAGAATGAACTTTTAAAAAATTTTTAGGGCTTAAGTATTCCATCTGGGAGGATTAAAATAATGGTATAAGACTGTTTTAACCCTGGACGAAATATTAGTTTTTCATGAGAATTTTTCGATTTAGGCTCCTGGCGCGGCGCGGCGCTATCGCGCCGTGTCACTAGAAACTGACAACTGGGAAACTATTCTATGCCATGATGCGGGGAAATCATGGTCCTTTACAGATTAGGACCTAGAAGTTCTCCACAACGGGTGGCATCGCGCTGCAATACTAGAGAATGACAAATGACAAATTGGCCTATGGCACGACTCACCAAAATTGCGATACCTCACTGGAAGTTGATAATTGCTATTTTGAATCTCCCCAAGACATGCTGATGGGTAAAATAGCAGTGTTTAATGACTGAATATGAAAATCGCCATAACTTCTTACCCGGTTATCAAATTTTGGCGAATTTTATATTGTTGGAAAGCTAATTCAATTTCCTAGGCAATGGTAGGATCTAAAGCAAAATAATGAACATTTCAGAAATTTTATATGTGAATACTCATGTATTGGGAATTAGATTTATGCTACAAAAATATGGGGTGTTAGAATATCTCCCCCTTGGGATCGTTTGTCCCTGAATGAAACTGGTTGAGCTGAGGAGAACTGTTGGACTGAGATTTCACTGAACATGAATATCTGATGCATAGAATGCATGGCTTAACTTATTTGAAAATGCACGACTGACATAAATATAATGTGTAACTGAAACTAAGCATAATGGAGAGAAGTCTTAGGAAGATTAGTGCCTGAATCTGGATTACCAGAGAAAAGATGAGGGTACTTGGCCCGCATATCTACTTCTGCTTCCCAAGTGGCTTCCTCAACAAACAGGTTCCGCCAAAGAACTTTAACTAGTGGAACTTATTTGTTCCTTAGTCTATGAACTTGATGATCAAGGATTTTGACTGGAATTTCCTTATAGGAAAGACTGTTCTGAATATCTACACTTTCTAAGGGAACAACTACAGCTGGATCACCAATATACTTTTTCAACAATGAGACATGGAACACTGGGTGTAGGAAGTATAGATATGAAGGCAACTCAAGCTCGTAAGATACCTTTTCAAAACAACTGAGAATTTTGAAGGGACCGGTATATCAAAGACTGAGTTTCCCTTTCATGCCGAATCTCTTCACTCCCTTCATAGGAGAGATTTTAGTACACAAAATCACTGACCTCAAATTCGAGATCCTTTCTCCTCACATCAGCATACAATTTCTGTTGGCTCTGGGCAACCCTAATTCTTTCTTTGATCAACTAAACCTTCTCTAACACATCAAATATCAAGTCAATCCCTACTATTATAGCCTCACCTACTTCAAACCAACCAATTCGATATTTATATCTCCTACCATAGAGAGCCTAAAATGGAGCCATACAGATACTGGAATGATAACTGTTATATTATGCAAATTCAATCAAAGAAAAATGGTCATCCCAACTACCCTTGAAATCAACAATGCATGTTCTCAACATATCTTCTAGAGTATGAATGGTCCTTTCTGCTTGACTGTCTTTCTGAGGGTGGAAGGCTGTACTGACGTGGACTTAGGTATCAAGACCCTTTTGGAATACTTTCTAAAAGTGAGAGGTAAACTGGGTACCTCTTTCTGAGATGATAGATAAGGGAACACCGTGCAACCCAAATAACTCTTTAAGATAGAGATTGACATATTCCTCGGCTGAGTAAGAGGTATGGACTGGCAAGAAATGAGATGATTTGGTCATCCTATCTACGATAACCCAAATAGAGTCATGCTGATGATGAGTACGAGGCAAACCTGCCATAAGGTTGATATTTACTTCCTCCTATTTCATTATGGGAATACTGAACTCCTACATAGACCCACTAGGCTTCTGGTACTCAATCTTAACTTGCTGACATACAGAGAACTTAGCTACAAACTCTATAATATCTTTCTTCATCCTACTCCACCAATAGATCACCCACAAATCGCGGTACATCTTAGTGGCCCCTGGATGAATAGAGTAACGCGCACCTTGCGCTTCTGCAAGAATTTATTGCCTCAACTCATCTACACCAGGCACACACAATCTACCCTAACCACACAAAATACCATCTCCCCCTTGGGAGAAAACCTTCGCTATCTGATCTCTGACTATTTCTTTTAACTTAACTAAACTGGGATCTCTATCATGCTTCTCGTTCACCTCAGAAACTAGAGATAATTCTGAGCTACTCTGCACCTATACACTACCTTCTACTGAATCGAGTAAATAGAAACCTAGTCGGGCAAGCTGATGAACTTCTTTAGCTAACTTCTTCTTACCATCCTCAACATGAGCTACACTGCCCATAGATAGTCTACTGAGAGCATCAACCACTACGTTGACCTTGCAAGAATGGTACAAAACACTAATGTCATAATCCTTTAATAATTCCAACCACCTTCTCTGATGTAAATTTAAATATTTCTAAGAGAACACATGCTGAAGACTTTTATGATATGTGAACACATCTACATGCACCCTATACAAGTAATGGCTCTAAATCTGTAAGCCAAACACTACAAATGCTAACTTAAGATCATGAGTAGGGTAATTTTTCTCATAGGGTTTAAGCTGTCAGGAGGCATAGGCTATGACCTTACCTCTCTATATGAGGACACAATCCAAATCTACTCTTGATGCATCATAATACACAATATATCTATCTGAACCATCTGGTAGAGTCAAGACTGGGGCTGAGGTGAGTTGAGTCTTCAACTCCTGAAAAATCTTCTCATAGGAGTCTGACCACTGAAACTTTCTTCTGGGTCAATATGGGCATGGGGGATGCAATATAAGAAAACCCTTCAACAAACCATCGATAATAGCCAGCTAAACCTAAGAAACTCTTGATATCTAATTGAGAGATAGGTCTAGCTAAGTTTTTCACCACTTCGGTCTTTTGAGGATCAACTCTAATGCCATCACCGAAAATAATATGGCCAAGGAAATCTACTGATCTTAGCCAGAATTCACACTTAATGAATTTAGCAAACAACTGGTGAGATCTAAGAGTCTAAAGCACTGCTCTAAAATGGTCTGCAAAATCACTTTTGCTACGAGAATAGACAACGATATCCTCAATGAAGACTATGACGAACATATCCAAGTACTGCTTGAATACTTGGTTCATCAAGTCCATGAAGGTTGCTGGGGAATTCGTGAAACCAAAGGACATGACTAGGAATTCAAAGTAACTATAACGGGTTCGAAAAGCTATTTCGAAATGTCACATTCTCTGACTTTAAGCTGATGATAGCCTGATCTGAGGTCTATCTTGGAAAAGTAACTGGCACCCTGAAGTTGGTCAAATAAGTCATCAATTCTTGGACGTGGGTATTTATTCTTGATTGTGACCTTGTTCAATTGATGATAGCTAATACACTTTCTGAGAGAACCGTCTTTCTTACGCACAAATAGAATAGGTGCACCCCATGGGGAGACGCCGGGCCTAATGAATCCCTTATCTAGGAGATCTTTTAACTGTTATTTCAACTCTTTGAGTTTAATTAGAGCCATTTTATATAGAGGTATAGATATAGGCTGAATATCTGGGAGAAGGTCTATTCCAAAGTCGATTTCTCTTTCGGGACAAACCCCGGGAAGATCTTCAGAAAACATATTTGAGAATTTATTGACCACTGGAACAGAATCAAGAGTAGGAATTTCTGAGTTAGAGTACTTGACTCGTACAAGATGGTAGACACACCCCTTGGTTATCATCTTTCTGGCTCTAAGGTATGAAATCAACTGACCCCTAAGAGCTATAGTACTGCCCTTCCATTCAAGGACAGTTCATTTGGAAATTAAAAATGAACTATTCTATTTCTACAATCGACTGAGAAATAATATGAGTGGAGCCAATCCATGCCGAGAATAACATCAAAATCTGTCATCTCTAACTCCACGAGATCTGCTAAAGTAACTTTCTAAGATATTATGACTGGATAGTTCCTGTATACCTTCCTGGCTATAATAGAAACACCTACTAGGGTAGACACTGAAAAGGGATCTACTAGAGTTTTGGGACTGACTCCAAAATTGATGGCTATATATGGAGTTACAAAAGAAAGAGAAGCTCCAGGGTCTAGTAAAGCATAAACATATAAGTGAAAGACTTGCAACATACCACTAACTACGTCAGAAGAATTTTCCTAATCTTGACGGGACTGAAGAGCATATAATCTGTTAGGACGCTGGCCACTATTAGCACTAAAAGCGGCACCCTGTTGAGTTGGGCGATCGGATAGAACAGAGGATTGATGGGACTGGCCCTGTTGGCGCACATCCCTACCTTTCTAAGAAACTACCCAATACTCTCTAATCCGATGGTATGGCTTGCCATACCCGAAGCACACATCACTACCCACTCTACACTTACACTGATGGTGTCTGCCATATTTCTGACATAGAAGAATGGTACGAGCACTGCTAATATTGACATGGGACTTAGAGCCTGGTGTCCTATCCCTATTGTCATTTCTGAATTTGGGTACTGGGGCACTATCTTAAGAGGGCACTAGGGCTAAAGACCTCTAATGAAATTGAGGATAGTTACCACCTTCTGACTTTGGCTAACTAAAATTAAAACTACCCATCCTAGCTCTCTTGTTTCCTCTCTCTCTCTTCTTAGCCTTCTACTTCTCTATCTTTTGAGCATGGACCATCAACCTAGATAATTCTATCTCACTTATAAGCATTGTGGTCCTACACTCCCTGACCATACTATCAGATATGCCAGACACAAACTTACTCATCTTGGACCTGTTATCAGCTACTATATGGGGAGCATACCTAGCTAACTGAGTGAACTTGAGAGAATACTCCCTCACACTCATGCTAACTTGCCTCAAATTAATAAATTCTAACACCTTAGCCTCCCTCAACTCTAATGGAAAGAATCTGTCCAAGAAAGCTATGACAGACTCTTCCCATTCTATAGGCCTACATCAACACCTCTATCAAATTTCCACTTCTTAAACCAAGTATGGGCTATATCCTGTAATTGATATACAACCAACTCAGCACTTTGACTAGACGTCACCCCCATAGCATCTGCTACCTTTTAAACCATATCTAAGAATTCCTATGGATCCTCTTCAGACTTGGACCCCATAAAGAAATGAGGATTCATCCAGGTGAAGTCCCAAATTCTAGTTACAGCAGTATTAGCCACTGGGTTGGCTAGAATAGTAGCTGGTCATTCATTTTGTGTTACCACAAAGTTTGTTAGAATAGTAAACACAACTCTAAATTCTGTATGAGAGACGTGCTCGTCCAAAAGATCTGCCTGGATGGGCTGAAGGGCTGGCTGAGTTCCTACTCTTCTTTCGTTCTTTTTGGGAGTCATGTTCTGTAAATGAAAGGAATAAATGGATTAGACTGAGAGTTTAACTTGAGCTTATGCTCAATTACACGACATAAATACTAAAAGAAGGGAAACTTTTTATAAACTCCTTGTAGCCTCTCATCCATAAGTGTGGAGCACTACACACCCATGCAAAAGACTCTACTTGATATGGCTTTCAGATTTCCTTAGACACTTTAAAACATTAGGCTATGATACCAAGTTTGTAAGGACCCGAGACTACCCTCTAGTCATTACATGGTGCTTATGGTCCTTAGAGACCACAAGCTAACCCTGGAGCTGGTACCTGCTGTAAGCACTGGATAATATAATCATGAGTGCAGAAAAATAACTAAAACACCATAAGTTTTAATAATGAAATAACTACTGAATTATGAATCTAATAAAAATACTGAAATTTGAATAGTCTAAATAGCTAATTGTAGTGTCTAAAAAGCCTCTAAATAGGATAATGTGAGTTGATGGGACAGGCCCCAACTAACTCTACTAACTACTAAGATAAATACATGAAGTAATATAATTTTTCCTTGGATGATGAGGACTCACCACTGCTACTGTACTGCTAATAATCTGAGAGTCTAGGTGCAATCCGGGAACTGAGTGTCAGGTCTAGGTGCAATCCGGGAACTGAGTGTCAGGACCTATGATATCAGATATCATAGTGCAAAAGAAAAAGGTATGCGATCAGTACTTTAAATGTATTGGTATACTAAATGAGGTAGGCTGGTATGCATGGTTTCATAAATAGGAATGATAATAATTAACTGGACATACATATAAGGCATGGAGTACTGAAAAAAGAGCATGGAATCTGTAAATACTAAAAATGCATGAAAATATGTAAATATTGAGGATGCATGACCAACCATATAACATGAACTGAGTAAAATCTGTAAATACTCATATACTAAGATAACTGAAATCTGTATGCTTTGGTCAAGCACTACTAAGACTGAAGAACTGAACATGAACTGTGACTTAGACTGTATCTGAGACTATGGGAGGTGTCATCTAACCGACATTCACCAATATGAGCTAATCGGGGTATTTTTCCCAACATAAAAATGGAATAAAAATGACATTTTTGGGGTATTTTCTGCATTAATCAGAGTGTGATCAATATATTTATCTAATATATTTATACTCTTGAATAGGTTTAGTGGACGTTCTTAACATATTTATCCAACAAAGAGTCGAGGTTGAATCCACATAGGACAATGTAAGTGGTGATCGAGTAAGTTTAAAATGAAAGTAACTTTCTAAATTCAAATCTAAGATACAAATGTTTGGGGTTTTCTTCATGTTTTCAAAAGTATAAAAATTTCTGGGCTTCTAAAAGACTAACTTGAGGCTAAGAATAATTAGAGTGTGATCAATTAGGAGTGGATCTTGGGGTTATGCTATTCTAGGTGTGAACACATGCCAGGGCAATTGAGAATTTGTCAAAATTTAGCTAAGCGTAATAGGTAGGCTAGATTTAGAGATATTAGTGTCAATCTTTTAATAAAACACTAAATTTCATATATGGGTTCTTTCGAACACCTCATAAGTGTAGCGATTTGACCAATATTTTGCCTCAATTAATATCCTTATTTCTAAGAGATACTGTTAAATGAACTAATTCAAGTTATTGTTTACAATTACCCCTCACCCATACCTCCTCTTTCAAGGATGATATGAGTTCAAAGACAATTGGAGTTTGCGACCCCCAATTCTTAGTTAAAACATGGCATAAACGGAAAAACCACAACAAATAGCTAATTATGTAGATACATAAATAACACCCATGCACTAATCACAACTTATTCAAGCATAACCCTAAGATGAATAATTAGCTACTTATAAAGATAGAAAGTAAAGATATACCAAATTTTTTATCAAATTGATCCATGAAAAATAATGAGAATGCAAATCCAAACTTTAAATTTCAATAAACATTCAGTGAAAATTGCTAATCCTTCACTTATAAATCACTCCAATGTCTTGTTAGCACAAGAGTAGTGCAATAATATTCAAAGCTCAAAGATAGGTGAAAGATAAGATAAGATTACAGAAAAGATAAAAGGTAATGAAAATGAGCTAAAAACCCCTATTTAAGTCCCAATTCACATTTGCCAAATATTACAAAAATGCCAGCTTGCTCTGATTAGCTTGAGAAGATCCAAAGCAGATAGAAAGCAAATGAAAAACAGATCCAAAGAAGATGCAAAGCAGATAGCTCTTTTCTTTCACATTTGACCTCTTGTTGACTTCAACGGCTTGATCATCATCCCTTTTCAACCTTTACCTGTACAAATGAGCATTAAGTATAAGATTAACATCAAGTCAATGGAGAACATGGTAATTTAAGCTTAAAAGGTACTAGCAAGTCGTTAAATTGATATATTATCAACGACCTCACTATAGAGGGATCTTTCTGTTCATAATTGATTCAAAGCCTATTTATTTAAGTTACTACATAGGATAAATATTACTATTTGTTGAATAAGTATTTTACTAGAGCTGAAAGAGACTTTGTTAGGTTTCTATTTTTCTAGATTAGTTATTATTTTTTCTAGTATGTTTTTTAGTTTTTAGTGAAGTGGAGTCTTGGATCTTTCAGAGTTTGTAAGCCTATAAAAGATAGGGACTTCTAGTTAATAAAATAAAGGTCTTTTAAAAGAAATTTTCTTTATCTTCTTTGCACAACTCTTACATTTCTAGTTTAAAAACCCCTATTTTCTTACATTATAGTAGTAGAGCTTGCATTCGGTCTGTGATTGGGAAATAAAGAGACTAAGAAATAGTGAAAGACTGAAATACAAGCAAAAAAAGAGTTATGGTAGCAAATGGTATGTCCTCTTCTTCACAACCACTCATACGTGTTTTCAAAGGTGAGAAGTATGAGCTTTGGAGTATCAAGATGAAGACGTTGTTTAGGTTTCAAGAATTTTGGACGTAATCGAAGATGGGTTCATTGATTTACAAGAGCCAGATGAAGATGAAGAAAGGAGATTAAAAGAAATTAGAAAGAAGGATGCCAAAGCTTTGTTCCTTATTCAGTAAGTTGTTCATGAGACAATTTTCTCAATAATTGCAGTAGCCATTACCCCAAGAGATGCTTGCTGATTTTGAAAACTGAGTATTAAGGTTCCTGAAAGGTAATCACGGTGAAACTACAGTCTCTTCATTGTGATTTTGAAACATATTTCATGAAAAACAGTGAATCTGTACAAGATTTTTTTTATCAAGAATTAGCAAAATTGCAAGTCAAATGAAATCATATGGTGAAAAGGTAGTTGATGAAATTGTAGTTTTAGAAGTTTTAAGAAGTTTACTTGCAAAGTTTGATCACGTGGTCGTAACCATAGATGAATCAAAAGACTTATCTGTATTTTCATTTGATCAACTAATAAGTTCTTTGCAATATCATTACTCATGAATCAATAAGTCAATAAGAGGATTGAAGAACAATTTTTTCAAGTAAAGTAAGAGCCTCAAATTCAGAATGAGAAGTTACTGGAACAAGAAGTAAAAAGATGTGGCAAAGGATATTTTAGAGGTAGAGGGCGTCATAGAGGTAGAAGCCAATTCAGGTGGACAGATAGATGCAAAAGTGGAGAGAAATGTTACAATTGTCATAGGTTTGGACATAAAGAAATTAACTGCTAGTCCAAAAATGATCAAGCTGGTTATGTCAAGAAAGATAAACAAGAACACATGCTTTTCATAGCTTGCTCAACCACCATTGATCATAAGGTTGATGTTTGGTTTGTTGATAATGAATGATCCTGTCACATGACTGGTGAAAGAAATTGTTCTAAAGGGTTAGATGACACCAAATAGAGGAAAATTTGACTTGGAGATTATAAGGAAATCCAGGTTGAAGATAAAGGTACTGTTGCTGACCAAACTAGTCAAGGTCAAGTGAAACTTATTCAAACTCCTAGTTTGGCACATAACTTGCTAACTCTAGGGTAATTGTTAAATAGTGGATTCTTTGTCTGATGCCTTATGTGGTACTAAGATCAAAAAGTCAGGTCAAATCTTATCAAGTATTCGTATGACATAGAATAAAATGTTTCCACTTGAAGTTTCATAAGTTGAACAAGCCTTGGTTGTTAGTGAGAAAAATCTTGAAGAGTCTAAGTTGTGGCATTTGCATTATGGACCCTTGAATATGAGTGGATTGAGATTGCTAAGTAAAAATAAGATTTTTCATGGTTTGACAAATATAGGATCTATTGAAAATGTATGTGAAGGTTGTATATATGGAAAGCAACATAGGAAATCTTTTCCTATTGGAAGATCTTTCAGAGCTACTAGCTGTCTTGAAATTATTCATGTAGATTTGTGTGGTCCTAAATCACTTACTGGTTCTTGATATTTTCTATTATTAACTAATGATTACAGTCTGATGAGTTGGGTATATTTTTTGAAGATCAAATCAAAAACTTTTGCAAGCTTCAAAAAGTTCAAGGCACTAGAGTAAAACCAAGTTGGTAATAAAGTTAAGGTTCTTATATAGATAGAGGAGGTGAATTCTTGTCCCAAGAATTTAAGGTGTTTTGTGAAAAAAATGACATTCATAGGAAATTGACTGCACCTTATACTCTGAAGCAAAATGGGATCATTGAGCGGAAGAACCAAACTGTAATAGAGATGGCCTGGATCATGTTGAAGAGTAAGGATCTTCCAAATTAATTTTAGGTTGAGGTTATTCATATTGCAGTTTATCTACTAAATATTTCTCTAACAAAAGTAGTCATGGGTTAAACACCCTTTAATATCTGGAAAGGTAGAAAGTATGGGTGAGTCATTTGAGAATTTTTGGTCATATTTCATATGCTTGGATAAATTCTCAACATAAAAAAAGCTTGAGGAAAAATCTAAAAAATGCATCTTCTTTAGATATTGCTCTGAATCCAGAGCTTTTAGATTGTATAATCCCATAAATGGTGAAATGATTATCAAGAGAGATGTTATATTTAATAAAGACACCTATTGGAAATGGGAAAGCCACAGTCAAATATCAGAAGTTGTAGTAGGAGATGAATCCTTTCTTAGTGAAGTAGTAAGTCAACCACTTGCTGATACACTAAGTCACACTCCTCAGGAAATTCCAGTAATATCAGTCTAAGTGGTAGTATCCCAACATTGATGGTACCTGACTCGAAAGATTCTAATGAAACTCCTCTACAAAAGTTTAGGTCGTTGTCAGATATTTATGAAACATGTACCTTTGCTTTATTTGGTGTAGATCCATCTAGCTTTAAAAAAGTTTCAACAAAAATGAAATGCACATGTGCAATAAAAGAAGAGCTTATGGCAATAAGGAAGAATGGGACATGGGACTTGGTGGACCTTCCAGATAGAAAAATGTTATCGGATTGAAATGGGTGTACAAGATAAAATACCATGCTGACGAGAGCGTGCAGAAACACAATGCAAGATTTGTTGCAAAAGAATATTCATAATAACAATGTATTAACTTTGACGTGACTTTCTCTCCATTTGCATATTTTGAAGCAGTAAGAATCCTTTTAGCTTTGGTTGCACATTATATTTAAAATGGGAGATTTATCAATTTGATGTTAAGTCTGCATTTCTTAATGGTGATTTTGAAGAAGAAGGGTATGTGACACAACCAGATGGTTATGTGGAGAAAGGAAAGGATAACAAACTGTACAAGTTGAAGAAAGCACTTTATGGGTCAAACAAGCTCCTCACGCATGGTACAACAAAATCAACTCACATTTCAGAGAAAATGGATTTGAAAGAAGTAAGAACTAACCAACTTTATCTGTGAAGAAATATGGAAAAGGTTATCTTTTGTTGGTGTGTTTGTATGTTGATGATATGATCTATATGGGCTCATCTCAGTCTCTTGTATGTGATTTCAAATCTTCTACGATGAAAAAATTTAAAATGACTGGTTTAGGAGTGTTGCACGATTTTCTTAAACCTTAAGCAAAGGAAGAAGAAGGTGAAATTTTCATTTAACAAAGGAAGTATTCCATTGATATTCTCGAAAGATTCAATTTGTTTAATTGCAAAATAGTGGCTACTCAAATAAATGTAAATGAGAAGCTACAACTTAATGACGATATTAAAAAAATCTGATGGAGGTTATTTTAGAAGCTTAGTTGGAGGCTTAATTTATTTAACGTACACCCGTTTTGATATATCATTTTTTGTTGTAATGATTTCAATATTTATGCATAGCCCTTCAAAGTATCATCTTGGAGAAGCTAAGAGAGTCTTGTACTATGTTGCTGGAACTACAAGATTTGGACTATGATACTTTTTGAGTTCTGATTTTAACCTCTATGGTTATTCAGATAGTTATTGGGGAAGGTGTTTGGATGATAGAAAGAGTGTCTCCTAAAAACCTTTTCACTCTTGGTTCTGCTACTATTACTTGGATCTCAAATAAATAACCAACAACAACATTGTCTACTTCCGAGGATGAATATGTCATAGCAGTATCTTCAACATGCCAAGCATTACGGCTTGGGAAAATACTTGTTGATCTTCACTAAGAACAAAAGGGGCAACAAAAATTTTCTGTGATAATCTTTTAGCAATTGCAATGGCTAAAAATCCTATTTGTCACGGAAGATCAAAGCACATAGATATTCAACACTATTCATTTGTGAACTCATTGAAGAAGGGCTGATTGAGTTGAAGGGTTGTAGCACCAAAGAACAAGTGGCTGATATTCTTACTAAAGCACTTCCTCCAGTAAATCACTATTACTTTATGTTATGCCTTGGGGTATGTGATCTTGAATCAAGGAGGGAGGGTGTTGATAATTAATTCAAATCCTGTTTATTTAAGTTACTAGAGAAAATTGAACGAACGGTGTCTTTTAAGTCTTGAATGAAGGATTGGTGACATTGACCAACTTAAACGGTCAAACATAATTAGGAAACTTGATTAATTTAATTGTGGACTTGATTAATATTTTCAAAACTTTCTAATCTTTTTAAAAATATAAATCAATCCACACCCCTCTCTTTTCTAAATCAATTATCTCTCTCCGTTCTCGCTCGACAGTCTCTCTCAACTCTCTCCCAACCAACAGTTCTGCAAAATTTCACTCTTCAATCCCCGATAACTTCAAGCTCCGGCGACAAATAGATGGGTGAGTTCCTTTTCGACTTTCAATCATCAATCGACGTGACAAATAGTGTTCTCTGGTGACAACAAGTTCGAATTCCTTGTCGTCCCATTTCTTCTTTTACAGATAAAAAAATATTTCTTTTTAGTTATGAAGAAATAGAGGAACTTAAGCCAACTTCTCTTCTAATATTGGTTAACAATTTTAATATTTCTTACTTAAATTTGAAATGTGGACTGAATAAAATCCTAATTTTGGTATTTCTTTTCTACTCTTTACGGTGTGAAATATAATTTTTTCGTTGTTATTGTAGTTCTTGTTGTCGAATTGTTGATTTACTTTGTTGGTGATTTTTGGTCACTGTTGATGTTCTTGGTGTGTGTGTTGTGTTGGTGTTGCTGGGTTGATTTGTTATTTTTCTGGATAAAAATGGTGTTGCAACAGATGAACCATCTGATGCGATAGATTAAACATCTATCACAACAAATGAACCATCTGACGTAACAGATTAAACATATGTTGCAACAAATAAAACATCTGATGCAAAAAATTACACATTTGAGAAATAGATGGATATCTGATGAAACAATAAAAATATGATGTAACAGAAAAACAATCTAACAAATCATTCATCTATTGCAACAGACGGCTCTTCTGTTTGAAAGAAATCTAAACAATATTGATCCAATAGATAACTTATTTGGCAATAGATGAGTGATCTATTTCAACAGATGAGTGATTTATTTTTATTGTTTCCAAAGATTTACTCATCCGCTGCAACAGGTTGGTTATAGGTTATAACAGATAACCTACTTGATGCAACAGATGAGTGATCTATTTTTATTATTTTCAATGAATTACTCATTCACTACAATAGATTGGTTATAAGCTACAACAAATAACCTACCGGATGCAACAGATGAGTGATATATTTTATTATTTCCAATAGATTACTCATCTGCTGCAACAAGTTGGTTATTAGTTGCAATAGATAACCTACTCGATGAAACAGTTGAGTGATATTTTTTTATTATTTCCAATGGATTGCTCATCTGCTGCAATAGGTTGGTTATATACGGCAACAGATAACCTAACTGTTGCAAAAGATGAGTGATCTATTTTTATTGTTTTCAATGGATTACTCATTCGTTGCAGCAGGTTGGTTATATGCTGCAATAGATAACCTACCTGGTGCAATAAATATATGGTCTATTTTTATTTTTACCAACAGATTGCTCATCTACTGCAACAGGTTGGTTATATGCTGCAATAGATATACTACCTGGTCCAACAGATGTGTGGTCTGTTGGAACTGTTATTTTAATGTTGTACATGTTTGATTTACTGTTATTCTTTTTTAATGATTCACTAATCAATTATAATATAATTTATATTCCTATTAATTTTAGATAATATGGCTCTCAAAAGAAAAGAAATCGAATCAAGTCCAAGTAAACGAACAAGTGAAGCAGCTAGTCTACATCCACCACTCTATAACCTTTCTGTACATGCATTATCTCAATCAAGAGCAGAAGATAATGAACATGAGAAGGAGGAATGTTTCAAAAGAGATGATCCAAATGCTAATAGCCCTTCCACTGAAGAGTTGGTCAAAACCTTCAGCATTGATCATTATCCTGTTAGAATACAGCGCGATGGTATCACAGATTTAACAGGTGATTTGGTGGTAAAGTTGTTCATGGGAAAATATTTTGACGCCATCATAAAAATACTTCAAGAATAAAAATTGGATGCTTATTTCAAGGACAACTACTTTGGGCAATATCTTGATTTCCCAGAAGACAACAATGCTCGTTTCTAAATGAAAATGGTATATGATCTTCTCAAGCATAGGTTTATATATGAAAACAAAGATAAAATAGATGTGGTGTGAATAAATTACTGTGGCATGCCTGTTTATTTTGGTTGGAAGGAGTTTCCAATAGTTATTGATTAAAATATTATCTTCCCCCTCCTTCTATCACGACCCAAATCGAGACCCTAGCCATGAAGGGCATCTTGAACTATGAAGATTCGAAAGCCCTTCTCTAACTAGAAATCATATACATAATTCATATGCTGAAAGGAAATGCAAGAAAACATGACAAAATGAAAACATGGTCATTCATTTACTTTAACTAAACAATACGAATATAAGTTCATAGATATTTCAAACACATGACACCAATCTACAAAATCTCTAATAACATGAGAACAAATCCTATCTGAAAACTAGGACAAGACGACCAATAAAACCATGAATCAAAATAGACTAAAAATATTCTAAAACAGGCCTTCCGAAATAAGGGAGACTCACCAACTGCAATCTCTGACAGAATTCAACCTACTGCTTAGTGGGACTCCAGGACTGTGCCTCAAATCTTGAAATGTAAGGGGTCAATACAATTGTACTGGTATGTGAAACAACTCAAAATAGTATATTTTTATACAAAGTAGGTGAGAGCATTTCATAATATCAGTGAACACAATACAAGTAAAAATACATGGGCATACTTTAGAGAACTTCAAAAAAATTCTTGACAACACTGATCCACTCTTTATTATTCTTTTGAGCTAGTCGTTACACCCTACAAATCTTTAATCCCACGAGCTATGTAGTACTCTCCCTTGACTCGGTGGCCAAGCCTCCAATCCAAGTAGCCGCTAGGATTGGAGTGGTGATATCCCCCATGTGAGCATACTGCAGAAAATCCCCCCATGTGTGATGTCCTAAAAATGTCCTTTCATATAGGATCATATATCATAAGTCCCACATCAGCAATTATGGTTTCCAGCAATGAGCCCTTGCACTCAAATGCCTTTTTTGAGTAACTTACTCTCTCTCTTAAGCCCTACTTTTAGTTCTTTAAAGAAAACATGTTCATACTTTCAAAACATTCAACACTATCTTATTAAGGGCATGAAATCATCGGGTATCGTCATACCCTGACTTATAAGTCAATCAAATCACATCACATCATATCTGAAGCCTTTTTCACTTATTATCATATTAATGACCATCCTTAAACTTCATATGAGAGAGAGATATACAATAGACCCTTCCCTCAAATTTTCATCAAAACATTCTCCTCCTAATTGTAAAATCAATAGGTGGTCACCTAATATTTGTAATTACTTAAAACTCATGAAAAGTGTTAATTTGACTGTTACGCTAGGAAAATCTATCCCGAGATATCACACGGTGCTTAGGACTACAAGTGATCCCAAGCTAACCCTTCTACGGGCATAACTCATAAGAAACTGAATAATATGTATAAAATGACTGAGTTTACAGCGCGGAAACATAATAATGGTGAAATTTGTTAAAATACAATACTAATACAACTTTTACATTTGATAAGGTCTGAAAGAGGTACTGAAAATACATAACTGACCCTAACTAATATCTGTGAAGCCTATACTATACTGACTATAGATAACTAGGACGTCACCCCAACTATCACTAATCAATACATGAGAGTACGGAAATAAAGTACATAAATAACATCTAACTAAAGTCCCCAAAATAGGAGGACTTGTCATCTGCTGGCTGGAATCTATAAGTTGTCTGAATATGGTATGCGTGCTACAACTCGAACCTCCTATATTATGAGATAATGTAGCACATAGACATATATGTGGATCAGTACTTTGAGGATGTACTGAGTATATGGGGTGAATGCATAAGTAAAACATAATATCAATCATCATAATTTGTAAAATGATGTGTGGTAAATGTAAATGACTCATATAAGCTGGAATATCTAAAATACTAAAATATGCAGAAATAGGTAGCAAAACATACTTTATAAATCCTATGAGCCATAACATCTAGTTCTAAAAGCTGAGCTTGTATTCTCTCTTTAAGTCATACTATCTAAGTAAGGACTCACTCTAAAATTTGAATTATGAAAGATAAAATCTAAAGTTACTATCTTTCTTTAAAACATAATCTGAATAAAACTTGTGAGTCTTTACACTTAGTTTTCTAAAAGCTTTTCTGTTACTCTTTCCGTTCTAAGATCTGTAGTATGAAAGGAAACTCTTTAAAAACTCTTCTGAAAAAGGAAATACTTCATGTCAAGACTTTAAGAATCTTAAAACCATAGCTTTCAAAACATATGTTTTTATCTTAAGGCTTTAAGCCAATAGACTATTTTAAGAGTAGGGGACATCTTTTTGGGAGGTTCTTCTAACTGACATACACCATGTGAACATCCATGGAGTCTCACGTCTTGCCCCCAGTAGGTAGGGATGTTCTACACTTGATATCGGAATAGAACTTCTTATATTAAATGATCACAATCTTAGTCATCCACGTAGGAGTAGGAAGAATCTTAATCCTACAGTGACACGTAGTTCTAAGGCATGAAACCTTGGTAACATACCCATCTCGGTGCTAAATACTACTCCCATTTTTATGCTCAAAATCTTAAGAAATCCACTTCAAAAATAGCACAAAGGTACAAGAAAATCAATTATGCTCTCTCTTTTCTTTAAATCTCAAGTCATATGAACAAAGTGTATTCTTTATCTTAGCTTAGGAACAAAAATATCAAATCTTTATCAAACTCTGAGAATAATCTTATCTGAAGGTGCTCATAGCGCAAATAATCTTGAAATAGCAATCATAAATAGGGCTTAATGACCCATGCATCAACTCATGTTAAAAACATCAAAATTTTCATGCTTGGTGATATGAACATTAATAAATCAACATAAATCTGGAAATTTCTGCAATGTACATGAAAATATGAACATAAACATGCAATTCAACTTCTAAATCATTGGAAATCTCATAAATTCATAAATAGCAATATTGGGTATAAATCCTAACTTCAATTTCAAGAGAAATCATATAAAATTTTAGTAAATTTTTAATTAAAATAAGTTTTGGGTACAAGGATGAAAGGATATCCTTGTTCATAACCGCACATACCTCAACTGATTACCTTAGATGGTAAAACTTGAATCTTGGATCTCTATTGATGCTTTGAAGATGAATTCTTTGAGTTCTTGTATTGAGAATCCTTAATCTTGAATTTCTTTGGGGAATTAATGGAGGAAAATGGTATTTCCTTGGGGAGAAAGCTTTGATGATCTAGGGTTTTATTTTCCTTGACAGAGAATGCTTGATATGAAGAAAATTCAATAATGAATGACTTGAGAATGATTTTAGGAATTAAATCCCATATCTAGATGAAATAAAATTATGGGAAAAGGCCAATTTAACCCTGGACGAAGCTTTTAATTTTTGTTAAAATTTACTGAAATAGGCACCTAGCGCAACGTGTCATGATCTCGTTGGGCCACTGGAAATAGAAAACTGGGAACTGAGGGCTTGGCGCGATGCGGAAGAATCGCGGTGCCTTTTAGAAATGTCATTTTGTCCACCAATGCGATGCATTAAGATCACGTTAGGCTACTGGATTTTGACAAATGGGAAAATGGACCATTCCGCAATGTGCCAATATCGCGGAGGTCTACTAGAGTTGACGATTACCATTTTTTCCTTCTCCGCGACACGCTGAGAGTCCAAGTGGCACACTGTCAACTTAAAAATCCTCTAACTTCTCAACCGAGTGTCGGATTTGGGAGAATTTGGTATCGATGGAAAGCTTATTCAATTTCCCACATAATGGAAATTTGAAATCTTGAAAATTACACATGGAATAAATATTATTCATTTTGAAATTTATCCCTTAATGTTTTAGGAATACTTTAAGCTAGGAAAAGCTCGGGGTGTTACATTGACCAAGCAGACATTTACCAAAGGAAAATACCCCCTCTACATGTAGTAAACCAAATTGTTCATGATCATCAGTAAAGCATTCATTATTTAGTTTCATTTCAAGAAATTCATACATTTACACAAGCCACCATACTTGAAATAAAAATAACATCATAGGAGAGGGATTTTAATCATTCATGCTCTCATTCACACTTTCTAATACAATGAAATCATATATATATATATATATATATATATATATATATTGCAACAGTTCAATTTCGTGAAAACTAAGATCGAGACAAACATATGCTTGCTTCAAAACGACTCCATAATACATGTTTTTCAATATAATAACAAAACAATCTATAAAACATGATTGGGGATCTTTAATATGGATAAAAACAGTAAAAATTATGCCCATGATGTTTAGAGTAGTCCTACATACCTTAGATTACTTAGTTTGAAGTATAAAAACCCAAATCTTGATTAGTTTTCTTGGAATTCTTGACTTAGCATCTTGATTCTTAATCTTTAGGGCTATAGGGTTTTCTTGAAAAGGAAAAGAGAATAATGATGTAACAAAAGCTCTTTGGGGGCTTAAATCTTATGTTTTCGACAGTTTTGGGTTAGGTAAATGACCCTATTTCCCTCAAACATGCAGAAACAGAAAGTGAAAAATAAGGGGTGAAATGGAGCATGCGTCGTGCACTAATCACGCGACCTCATTGCCCCTCTCATGAAAATAGCTATAACTTTTCGCTCGGGTATCAGATTAAGGCAAAATTGGTATTGTTGGAAAGCTGGCTCAATTATCTATAATTTGGTGGGTCTTAAACTGAAAAATTATACTTGTATAGAAAGTTATACATGTTCAAAGTAGACCCTTGTAAATTTGCATACAAAGATTTATCCGAATCAAAGGTTCTTATCTCAACTTCGCTCTAAGTGATTCCTATTAAGATTTTTCACCTCGAAAGCACTTCAAACATGAATATATAGATAATGACACTTATTTTCACTTGAAAATAATTTATATTAGAGATTACACATGCAGGAACAATAGTTTGATTTCCAGTTCAAAAGTGCGGGGTGTTACATTATCTCCCCCTTGGGATCATTTTTCCCCGAATGATAGGTAGGGACCTTTTGAAGCTCAAAAAGTGTATATAAAGAACGTAATATTGCATTAAATATTTTCTTCAACAAAATATTCAAAGGAATCAAATGAGCTTCATGATAACTTCCAGGGAAACGTGTACGCACGAAACATGAGATAGCGAAAATTGACATCAACATGATTCTGGCATGTGTTTCATGGAACATGATCAAAATATTGTAAGGCAGGAATTTTCCTAAGAATTCTCGGCCTAATTAAGATTGGTACAAGACATGAGATGAGATTCTCGTAGGACATAAGAATATAAGCTTTCTCCATCTTTCAAGATACAACCAAAAGACTTAAACTTAAAGGCACTACTTTTCTATGCCCCAAACAACAATTAACATACTTTATCATTTCCAACTTACAATTATCCCATAACACTTCTAACCACAAGAGTTTGAGTTCCCGCACATAGTTGTAAGACCCCACAAAATTCTTAGCTTAATTCAGTCTTTTAAGCTTGTTGAAGGGGTCCCATACTTAGAAAATTCTAGCTAAGTATTTAGACTTAGTGTTAATTTACCCTTCAAAAGTTGGCAGTCTTATTTTGTGACCTTTACGTCCATTAATTATTGATATTTGAGTTAATTCATGATCAGGAATGTCAATAAGTGTTCCCAAACAAGTTTTAAAATTTTCAAACTTTGTTTGACCATGTTTGAGTGACCAAAATAGTAAGTCGAAGTGATCTCAATGCATCCATTATGTCAACAGATAACTTTTCCCTCAGCTCAATGCAATTTCCAGTGAACCGATGTGGACTCGATGTGGCACGTTGGCTATCATGGCATCAACACGTTAGTCTACGCGTTGATGGTTCAGTTTATAGTCATTAAAAAGCCATATCCTTCTACGCGTTGATGGTTCAGTTTATAGTCATTAAAAAGCCATATCCTTAGTGTTAATTAAGTTTTTTCCACGTCCTTAAGCCCCCATAACACAGAATTTAGCCCTCTTTTTGGAAAATATATTCATTTTTTCATGAATTGCTCAAGAACAAAAACCCTAGGAGTTTAAATTTCAAATTCAAAGCTCAAGATTTCATCGTTAATTTTCAAGAATTCACCAACTAAGATATGTGAAGTGTTCATCCAAGGGTTCCTTCCACCCTTGGAGTCCAAGAAACTCTTTTAAAGTTAATGTAGAGTGATTTCATGATTTCCGTGATTTGAATTAAAGTGTATTCATGATTATTTTACTTAATTGGGTTTCTATTTCATGATTTATTACAAGATTCATGTAGAGTTAATTGATATGTGTTCTTTATTATGTGAATTAATGTTAAAACCCTTGGAATTATGACATTGGAATATCACGATGCCTACGTGTTATTTTAGTATTATGTGCATATATTATGCCTCATAAGTGTTTGATGAATTGTCCATGTGAGTTGAATAGTGAAATTATATCATATTAGCATGTATACAAGTTCATGTCATGCAAGTGTTTGCTTAAATTCCCAAAAGAATGAATGATGACTAAGTAGTTAGTTATTATGTCTCAATATTATGCCATGTCTTTTAAATTTATGCTATTGAGCCTTGAGGGTATTTAATACCCGGCAATGTAGCTATTTACCTAGAGCCAGTGTTAGATATAATCTCAGTCATGTCTAGATCAGTAGTACTCTCAGTCTGTTATAGGGCTCAGGAAAACTCAGTAGACTCTGTAGTAGTCCAGTCTAGTTCAATATTTAGTTCAGACCTCAGTAAATTCAGTCAGTTAACAGAATTCAGTAGTGTTCCATCAGTCAATAGAACTCAACAAACTCAGTTTAGTTCAGTTAGACAGTATAATCAGTAATAGTCCAGTCAAGTCTAGTATGAACTAGAAAATCAATTTAGTGTCAATTCAGATGGGAGTAGGATTTAACATTGAGTTAACTCAAGGATGGGGGAATTCCTTCCAGTAGAGGGTTTGACCCTTAGCAGCAATTTCTGTATTACAAAACTATGTAGCCAGCGTAGGTTGAGGTATCTTCCTTCCAGATATTGTGAGGGTTGATACATCTCATTCCAGTTTTCTTACTAGCGAGGGTTAGTAAAATAGCTTCATATCAGAGAGGGTTAACTTACAACTTGTCTTTACCTATGACATGGTATTGACACCCTTCCAAATAGGGTTATAGGTTAGACCTCAATCTATTTAGAAAGGGGCATGTCAATTAGATGATTATCTCCCATAGTCTCAGTTTCATATTCAATGTCAGTATAAAACTCAGTTCAGTTCTACAGGTTCAAGAGTATCAGATACAGTCAATCAGCTCAGTATAGAACTCAGTTTAGTTTCATAGAATCAGGACTGTCAGATACAGTCATTCAATTATCAGTAATTCAGCATCAGTATACTCAGATATCAGTTAATCTATATTCAGACTCAGTATTTAGTGGTAGCACGAAGTCAGCTATAGTTATGTATTCATGTATGTACTCTCATCCAGTTATACTCATCTTATTCAGTCGGTATCATTCATGCATATGAAGCCATGCATTTTAACCTACCTTACTTAGCATACCATTACATTCAAAGTACTGACGCATACTTTTCTTTTGAGCTATGATGTTTTATATCATAGGTTTAGATGGACGGGCTCCTGAGCACCCTTAGCAATTCAGATCTTCAATAGTCAGAGTTAGTGGTGAGTCTTTATAGTTTGAGGACATCATTATTATTTCATCATTTGAGTTTATTTCAGTAATTATTATTAGTTGGGGACTTTTCCCATCATCTCCATATTTTAGATAGTTTAGAGGCTTTTCAGACTAGAGTATTTTCAAACAGATGTTTCAGTTTTGGTATTGTTATACCGTATTCAGTTTTATTATAGTATTAAACCTTATGGAATGTTGTTTTCTGAATTTCTATCTTTTATAGTATTATTATTCAATTATTACAGCAGGTACCAGTCATGGGTTAGCTCGTGGTCCTTCGGGATTATGAGTGTTGTGTAGCGTCCAGGGTACAGACTTGGGGCGTTACAAATTTGGTATCAGAGCCTAAGGCTCAATAGAGTCCCAGGAAGTTTGAAAGTCACATCTACTATAGTCTTCTTCATGGGTGTGTAGCATGCCACACTTATGGACAAGAGGCTACGAGATATTTTAGGAAAAGTTTCCCTTCTTTCAGTATTCATGTCGTACGAGTGAGCATGATCTCCAGTTAAAATATCTGTCTAGTCCAAGTTACATTTCCAATTAAAGAATATGCCTCCAAAAAGGACTAAAGGAAGAGGAGTGGGAGACCATCTAGAACCCCTGCCGGTCTAGCCAGATCATCTGGATGAATATGTCTCCGACGCTGAGTTTAGAGCAGCTTTCACCCCCCTAGCACATTCTGTGGTAGCCTAGAATGAATATTTAGCTACTGTTCCGGCCAACCCAGTGGCTGATACTGCTGCTGCCAGAATTTGAGATTCACCCGAATGAACCCTCTACTTTTATTGAGTCTAAGTTAGATAAGGACCCTCAGGAGTTTCTTGCTTAGGTGTAGAAAGTTACTAATATTATGGGGGTGACTGCTGTTGAGAGCGCTGAGTTGGCTGCATATCAGTTATAGGATATGGCATACTTATGGTTTAAATAGTGGAAAGAAGATAGGGTCACAAATACAGGGTCCATAGAATGGAAGAAGTTTGCAGTTGCATTTTTGGATAGGTTCTTCCCGCTAGAGTTGAGGAAAGCAAAGGTTTTGGAGTTTATAAACCCAAAGCAGGTCAATATGAAAATATAAGAGTATTATCTTAAGTTTACTCAGTTAGACAGATATGCACCACATGTAGTAGCAGATAGCAGAGCGAAGATGAGTAAGTTTATATCTGGGGTGTCTAACAGTATGGTCAAAAAGTGTAGGACTGTAATGTTGATTAAGGAGATGGACATATCCAGGATCATGGTACATGCTCACTAGATAGAGGAGGCCAAGAATAAAGAAAGGGAGAGAGAGAGAACAAAAGATCAAGAACATATAGTTTAAACTTCACTCAACCTAAGTAAAAGGGTGGGAATTATTCTTAGTTCTATTTGAAATCCTGAATTCTACCTTCGTTCTCAGCTAGTGCTCTTGTGCCAAAATTTAGAGATGGCAACAAAGATAGGGCGTCAGGCCCGAAACCCCAGGGTAGTGTTAGCAATTCCCAAACTAATCCTCTTTGTCAAAAGTATGGTAGAAACCACCAGGGTATCTGCAGAGCTAGCAGTGATGTATGTTTTGGATGTGGCAAGACAAGCTACAGTGTCAGACAGTGCCCTCAGGTAGGTTCTCAGAGTTAGTATAAATATCCCCTAGCTTAGTCTGGTCGCCTGAATCAGCAGGATGCTGCATCCAGTTCCACCCGTGGGTTGTGCCCAAACAGACTCTATGCTCTTCTATCCCAATAGGATCATGAAAGTTATCCTGATGTGGTCACTATTACATTATAAGTTTTCCAGTTATATGTCTATGCTTTGCTAGATCCAGGAGGTTCTTTGTCCTTTGTTACTCTATATATAGGAATTAATTTCGAAGTCAGTCCTAAAATTCTAGCAGAGCCTTTATCAGTCTCTACCTTAGTGGGTAAACCCATCATAGCTAGGAGGGTATACAGGATATATCCGGTTATGATATCTCAAAAAGTCACTTCAGCAGACTTAGTCAAATTAGAAAAGACTGATTTTGATATCATTCTTGGCATGGATTGGCTTCATTCCTGCTATGCCTTAGTCAACTGCAGAAATAGAATTGTCTAGTTTCAATTTTTGAATGAACCCTTCCTAGAGTGGAGGGGTAGTACTTTAGCACTTAAGGGTCAACTTATTTTTTACCTTTGAGTGAGAAAGATGATATCTAAGGGATGTGTTTACCATCTCATTAAAGTCTAGGACTCTAGTTCAGAAACCCCTACTCTTCAATCAGTTTCAATAGCATGTAAATTCCTAGATGTGTTTCCCGAAGATCTTCCTAGAGTTTCTCCCAAAAGGGAAATTAACTTTGGAATAGTCCTTCTTCCAAATACTCAATCCATCTCTATTTTGCCATACAGAATGGCACCTATAGAACTCAGAGAATTAAAAGAACAGTTAAAAGATCTCCTAGATAAGGAATTCATCACACCCAGTGTGTCCCCATGGGGCGCACCAGTTTTATTCATGCATAAGAAAGACGGTTCTCTCAGAAGTGTATTTACTACCTTCAGCTAAACAAAGTCACGGTCAATAATAAGTATCCACTTCCCAGAATCTATAACTTATTTGAGCAACTTTAGGGTGCTAGTTACTTCTCCAAGATAGACCTCAGATCGGGCTATCATTAGCTCAAAGTTAGAGAATCTGATATCTCAAAAATAGCCTTCAGAACTTGGTATGGTCACGTTGAATTCTTAGTTATGTCCTTTGGTCTTACCAATGCCCCAAAAACTTTCATGGACTTGATGAATCATGTGTTCAAGCAGTACTTGGACATGTTCATCATAGTTTTCATAGATGACATTCTTGTCTACTCCCATAGTGAGCATGATCATCCAGACCATCTCAGAATAGTGTTGCAAACTCTCAGAAACCATCAGCTGTTTGCCAAATTAAGTAAATGGGAATTTTATGTAAGGTCTGTAGCTTTTCTTAGCCATACCATTTTCGTTGATGGTATTAAAGTTGATCCCCAAAAGATTAAAGTAGTGAGAAACTGGCCTAGACCCATCTCTCCATTAGATATCAGGATTTATTAAGGTTTGGCTAGATATTACCAATGGTTTGTTAAGGGATTTTCATCTATTGCATCCCCTATGTCCAAATTAACTCAGAAGAAAGTCAAATTCCAATGATCAAATTCTTGTGAAAAGAGTTTTCAGGAATTAAAGTCTAGACTCACTACAGGTCTAGTTTTGACCCTACCAGATGGTTCAGATGGGTTTGTGGTATATTTTGCTGCCTCCACAGTCATTTTGGGGTGTGTTTTGATGCAGAGAGGAAAGGTCATAGCCTACGCCTTTAGAAAGCTTAAGCCTCATATAAAGAACTATCCTACCCATGATCTAAGTTAGCAGTAGTAGTATTTGTCTTAAATATTTGGAGGCACTATTTGTATGGGGTGCATGTTGAGGTGTTCACTAACCATAAGAGCCTACAGTATATGTTTTCTCAAAAGTGTATAAACCTCCATCAGAGAAGGTGGTTGGAGTTTTTGAAAGACTGCGACATAAGGGTCCTGTATCTTCCGGGTAAAGCCAATATTGTGGATGATGCTCTTAGTAGGATGTCTATGGGTAGTGTTGCTCATGTGGTGGATGGTATGAAGAATTTAGTATAGGAAGTTCATTAGCTTGCCTGACTAGGTGTTCTCTTAGTCGATTTAGCCGAAGAAAGTGTATGGGTACAGAGTTGTTCTGAATCATCCCTGGTTTATGAGGTAAAGGAAAAGAAGGATAGGGATCCCAGTCTAGTCAAGTTAAAGGAATCAGTCAGAGATCAGAAAGTAGAGGTTTCTCCCAAGGGGGGATGGTGTGCTGCGTTGCCAGGGTCGGCTATGTGTGCCAGACGTAGATAACTTGAGGCAGTGAATTCTTGACGAAGTGCATGGTGTGTGCTACTCTATTCATCTAGGGGCCACTAAGATGTACCGTGATTTATGAGAGATCTACTGGTGGAGTAGGATAAAGGGAGATATTGCAGAGTTTGTGACTAAATGCTCAATATGTTAGTAGGTTAATATTGAGCATCAGAAGCCTCATGGGTCTATGCAGGAGTTCAGTATTCCCACCTAGAAATTAGAAGAAGTGAACATAGACTTTGTGATGGGTTTGTCTCATACTCATCGTCAGCATGATTCAGTTCGGGTCATTGTAGATAGGATGACCAAATCAGCTTATTTTCTACCAGTCCATACCTCTTATTCAATTGAGGATTACGCCAAACTCTATATGAAGGAGTTGGTCAAATTACATGGCGTTTTATTATCCATTATCTCAGATAGAGGTACCCAGTTCACGTCTTATTTCTGGAAGGCATTCCAAAAGGGTCTTGGTATCCTAGTTCACCTCAATACAGCCTTTCATCCTTAGACTAATAGTCAAGTAGAAAGGACCATTCAGACTTTAGAAGATATGCTGCGAGAATGTACGATTGACTTTAAAGGTAGTTGGGATGACCACTTACCTTTGATTGAATTTGCATATAACAACAACTATCATTCAAATATTCAGATGGCTCCATTTGAGGTTTTTTTATGGTGGGAGATGCAGGTTTCCCATTGGTTGGTTTAAAGTGGGTGAGTCTATAATGGTAGGGCCTGACTTGGTATTTGATACCTTGTAAAAAGTTTAGTTGATCAGGGAAAGGCTTAAGATAGCTCAGAACCGATAGAAATCATATCAGATGTATCCAGAAAGGATCTCGAGTTCGAGATTGGTGATTTTGTGTATTTAAAAATATCTTCTATGAAAGGAGTAAAGAGGTTTGGAAAGAAGGGGAAACTCAGTCCCTGATATGTTGGTCCATATCGAATTCTCAGCCATTTTGAAAATGTAGCTTACGAGCTTGAGTTGCCTTCAGACTTAGCTTCAGTGCACCTAGTGTTCCATATCTCCTTGCTAAAGAAATGCATAGGTGAACCAGCAATCGTAGTCCCTATAGAGGGCATAGATATTCAGAACAGCCTCGCATATGAATCAATCCCCGTCAAAATCCTTGATTATCAGATTTATAGATAGAGGAACAAAGAATTTCCTCTAGTCAAAGTTCTTTAGTGGAATAAGTCCGTTGAGGGAGATACTTGAGAAGAGGATGTAGATATGCAAACCAAGTATTCTCTCCTCTTCTCCACAAACTCAGATTCAGCTTAAGATAATAGTTTTCCATAACCTTATTCAGTTTCATGCTTAGATTTTCCATTATAAACTTGGTATCAATTACTATTGCATATTCAGGTTCATGAGTCAGTTCAGTCATGTATTCATGCATCAGATATGCATGTTCAGTATAAGAAACTTAGCTTATCAGTAATCCCATTCATGCATTTATGAATCAACTCAGTCATATACTATGCATCGGATAAACATGTTTAGTGTAAAATTCAGTATGACAGAAATGTTAGCCATATAATCATGTCTCAGATGTTCATGTCCAATAAGTTTAGTCTACCAGTATTTTTAGGTTAGTCAGTCCCACTCGAGGACAAATGTTTTCAAGGGGGAGATATTGTAAGACCCCACAAAATTCTTAGCTTAATTTAGTCCTTTAAGTTTGTTGAAAGGGGTCCTGGGCTTAGAAAATTTTAGCTAAGTATTCAGACGTAGTGTTATTTTAGCCTTCGAAAGTTGGAAATATTATTTTGTGACCCTTATGCCCATTAAATATTGATATTTGAGTTAATTCATGATTAGGAATGTCAATAAGTATTTTCAAACAAGTTTTGGATTTTTCGAACTTCGTTTAGACCATGTGCGATTGACCAAAATAGTGAGTCGACGCGATCTATATGTGTCGCGTCATCTATCACATCGACATATAACTTTTCCTTCAGCTCAGTGCAATTTCCAATGAATCAACGTGGACTTAATGCAGTGCATTAGCCATCGCATCGATGCCACCGATGTAGCGCATCAGTCTGCGCGTTGATGGTTTAGTTTACAATTATTAAAAAGTCGTGTCCTTAGGGTTAAATAAGTCTTTTCCCATGTCCTTCAGCCCCCATAACATGAAATTTAGTCCTCTTTTAGAAAAATATATTCATTCTTTCATAAATTTCTCAAGAACAAAAAGCCTAGGAGTTTAAATTTCAAATTCAAGGCTTAAGATTTCACCGTTAATTTTCAATAATTCACCAACTAAGATATGTGAAGTGTTCATCCAAGGGTTCCTTCCACCCTTGGTATCCAAGAAACTCTTTTAAAGTTCATGTAGAGTGTTTTCATGATTTTCGTGATTTGAATTAAAGTGTATTCATGATTATTACTTATTTCGGTTTCTATTTCATGATTTATTACAAGATTCATGTAGAGTTAATTGATATATGTGCTTTATTGTGTGAATTCATGTTGAAACCCTTTGAATTGTAAAATTAGAATTGAATCACGATGCCTACATGTTGTTTTAGTATTATGTGCATATATTATGCCCCATAAGTGCTTAATGAATTGTCCATGTGAGTTGAATAGTGAAATTATATCATAGTAGCATGTGCACAAGTTCATGTCATGCAAGTGTTTGCTTAAATGCCCAAAAGAAT
>NC_061111.1:150237347-150279740 GCF_002878395.1 Capsicum annuum
TGGGGGTATTTAATACCCGACAATTTATCTATTGAACTAGAGTCAATGTCAGATACAGAATAATATCAGTCATGTCATGATCAGTAGTACTCTCAGTCAGTTATAGGACTCAGGAAAACTTAGTAGACTATGTATTAGTCCAGTCCAGTTCAGACCTCAGTAAATTCAGTCAGTTAACAGAATTCAGTAGTTTTCTATCAGTCAACAGAACTCAGCAAACTCAGTTCAGTTCAGTTAGATAGTTTAATCAGTAACATTCTAGTCAAGCCTAGTATGAACTAGGAAATTAGCTTAGTGTCTATTCAGATGAGAGTAGGATTCAACACCGAGTTAACTTAGGGATAGGGGCATTCCTGCCAGCAGAGGGTTTGACCCTTAGTAGTAATTCCTGCATTACAGAACTATATAGCAGGCTTAGGTTGAGGTATCTTCCTGCCAAATATTATGAGGGTTTATATATCTCATCTGAGTTTTCCTGCCAGTGAGGGTTAACAAAAGAGCTTCCTGTCAGAGAGGGTTATCTCACAGCTTGTCTTTACCCATGGCCCGGTATTGACACCTTTCCAAATGGGTTATAGGTTGGACCCTAATCTATGTAGAAAGGGGTATGTCGGTTATATGATTACCTCCTACAGTCTCAATTTCAGATTCAGTTTTACTATAGAACTCAATTGAGTTCTACAGATTTAGGACTGTCAGACACAGTCACTCATCTCAGTTTAGAACATAGTTTAGTTCCATAGAATTAGGATTGTCAGATATAGTTATTCAGTTATCAGTAATTCAGCTTCAGTATACCCAAATATCAGTTAATTAGTATTTCGACTAAGTATTCAGTGGTATACCAATCTTAATTACAATTATGTTTTCATGCATGTACTCTCATCCAGTTATACTCATGTCATTCAGTCAGTATTGTTCATGGATATGAACCTATGCATTTTAGCCTACCTCACTTAGCATACCAGTAGATTCAAAGTACTAATGCATACTTTTCTCTTGCGCTATGATTTTTTAAATCATAGGTTCAGATGCACGGGCTCCCGAGTACCCTTAGTAGTTCAGATCTTTAGTAGTCAAAGTTATTGGTGAGTCCTTATAGTTTGAGGACATGATTATTATTTCAGTATTTCAGTTTATTTTAGTAGTCGGGATTAGTTGGGAACTTGTCCCATCAACTCCATATTTTAGACAGTTTAGAGGCTTTCCATACTAGAGTATTTTAAGACAGATGTTTCATTTTTGGTATTGTTATACCGTATTTAGTTTTATTACTGTATTGAATTTTATGGCATGTTTTTTCCCAATTTTTCACATATTATAGTAACATTATTTAGTTATTGCAGTAGGTACCAGTCATGGGTTAGCTTGTGGTCCTTCGAGATTATGAGCATCGTGTAGTATCCGGGGTACATATTTGAGGCATTACATATTTGGTATCAGTGCCAAAGGTTCAATAGAGTTCTAGAAAGTCTGAAGACCGTATCTAGTAGAGTCTTGTGCATGGGTGTGTAGCGCGCCACACTTATGGATAGGAGGCTACGAGATGTTTTAGGAAAAATTTCCCTTCTTTCAGTATTAATGTCGTGTGAGTGAGCATGAACTGTAGTTAAACTCTCTGTATAATCCAAGTTTCTCTTCTATTTACAGAATATGCCTCTAAAGAAGACTAAGGGAAGAGGCACGGGAGACCAGCCAGAACCCCAGCCAGTCTAGCCAGATCCTCTGGACGAACATGTTTCCCACACTGAGTTTAGAGAAGCTTTCACCACCCTAGCTCATTCTGTGGCAGCCCAAAATGAACATCCAGCTATTGTTCCAGCCAACCCATTGGTCAATACTTCTGCTACCAGAATTTAGGATTTCACCCGAATGAACCCTCCAGCTTTTACTGGGTTTAAGTCAGATAAAGACCCTTAGGAGTTTCTTGATCAGGTATAGAAATTTACTAATATTATGCGGGTGACTGCTGTTGAGAGTGCTAGTTGCCTGCATATCAGTTATAGGATGTGGCACACTCATGGTTTAAATAGTGGAAAGCAGTGAGGGCCACAGATATAGAGCCCATAGAATGGGAGAAGTTTGCTGTTGCATTTCTGGATAGGTTCTTCCCGCTAAAGTTGAGGAAACCAAAGATTTTGGAGTTTATAAACCTAAAGCATGATAATATGACAGTACAAGAGTATTGTCTCAAGTTTACTCAGTTAGCCAGATATGCACTACATGAAGTAGCAAATAGCAGAGAGAAGATGAGTAAGTTTATGTCTGGGGTGTCTACCAGTGTGGTCAAAGAGTGTAGGACCACAATGATGATTAAGGAGATGGATATATCCATGCTTATTACAATGCCCTAATTTTCTAGAACCAGAATGTCACACGGTGCTCATGATCCCAAAGGACCACAAGATAACCCTATGTTGGTGCCTATAACTAAGCACTGCATAATATTGGTAATAAATATGGAAAACTGGCGAAAACTTACCATAAGGTTCAAAACATCTAAAATACTCAAAACTGGAAACTGAATACTGATACATCTGTCTGAAAAGCCTCTAAACTGTCTAAACTGTGGAGTTGATGGGACATGTCCCCAACTAACTCCACTTGCTAAAAGTAAACTAAATCTAATGTAATAATAAAATATGGATCATCCTCGAATGAAGAGGACTCACTACTACATCTACTGCTGTTGACTGAGTCTGGACTGCTATGGGTGCTCTGGATCCCATTTGTCTAAACCTATGGTATAAGACACCATAGCGCAGGAAAGTATGTGTCAGTACTTTGAATATACTGATATTCTATATGAGGTAAGGATGAATGCAAGGGCTTATGCATGAACATTACTTAACTGAATAACATGAGAATACCGAATAGGGATATATGCATGAATGCACAAACCAAAACTGGAATCGCAGTAACACTAAATACTAACTCTGAAATACTAGTTTTTGAATACTGACTTACTGATGACTTGGTCTAATAATACTGATATCTGAGTTTACTAACTCTGTAATACTAAATAACTGAATCTGCTCATATCAATAACTGAGTTCTAAGCTTGCTACTATCGACTGACTAAATCTGAGATCAAACCCCTCTAATGGATGATCTCTGAATCTACTAATAATGATAAGGAATGATTGTATTTGAGGTCAGACCTATCTAGTGAAAGATCTCTGAATCTTTTAATAATAGAAATGATAGACTGATTTTGAGATCAAGCCTATCTAACGGGTGATCTCTGGATCTATTAGTACTGATACTGATTAACTTTATATGAGACCAGGCCTATCTAGCGGGTGGCCCATGAATCTATGGAAATGTCTAAGTTCCTTACTGAGATGGGTGACTGTATCTGATAATCTTAATTTATGAGTTCTACTCTGAAGACTGATACTAAAACTATAACTGTGGAAGTTCTCACTTAACTGACATACATTAAATCTGAACTAGTGGGGTCCAACCTATAACCCCAGCTGGAAGGGTGTCAATACCGTGCCATGGGTAAAGACCTCTACTATGGTCACGCCTCTCTAACTAGTGACCCTAAATAGGAAGTAAAGCCTAAGGTAGTATGATAGTCAAGCCTTAATCTAATGGGTGACTCCTGGTCCTATGCTGGATGCACAGTTCTGGAGTTTAGGGACTATTACTAATAACTCTACCTCTCTAATAGGGAAGCCATCATCCCTGCACTCGTTCAGTGCTAGTTCTTACTCCCAACTTAAGGACTCTGATTTGATTCTTAACTAAACTTAAACTGAGCTGAATCTGTTATTGTTCATATTTCTTGACTAATTTGACTGAGTTCAGTTGGTTTTATTTTTTGACAAAATGCCACTTGGATTCTACTATCTGGCTAAATACTACTGAATTCTTGTTAGCCTACTGAGTCTCACTAAAGGATAAGCTAAATACTAAATACTACTGAGTACTACTAAATATTGATTACTTTTGAATACTGTTGAGTTAGAACTGAATACTAAGTTGGATTAGATTGATACTGAGACTGGATTGCACTTATACTGAGATCACTAAATTTCCTTAAGTTCTATAACTGTCTGAATTATACTGAGCATAGTACGATTGAGATTATCTTGAGATTGACTCAGCTATAAACAAGCAGCTAAATTTCGGGTATTAGATACCCCCAGGACTCGATAACATAAATATCATAACATAGGACAACTCGTACATGACATGACAATAGGCTATCATCCACAACATAATCAATGCGACATCTCGCCAATCACTTGAATATCATGAACATGTATTGGTATAGGAAGTGCATACCAATATCTCAAAGTTCACTTAGAAAGGAATTCACGTGACTGAGAATGTATATAATATATCATAAATCATTCAGTAAGGCTTTCCAACAAACACCTGGCTTATATGAAATTATACATAATTGAGGATTTCTTTCTAACCATGCTATGTTGAATCTATTTCCTTCATATAAGAATTTGGTCAAACATGTGGGGAGCATGCTTTAGTTATACAATAAATACTACACCCAAGTATCATGATCTCATCAACCAATATGCAACTTGAAGAGGGTTTATCATGAACATGGCACAATTAATCACATGCTAGAATCAATTCTTAATACCTGTAGTCTAAATCATGAATTAAAACTCAACAACACATAGTCATGAACTTCAATAATCATAAATCATGAAATCTCATAAATACATAAACTTTGTAATTTTTGAAAAGGATTCTTGAACTTCTTGGGTGGAAGGGACCCAAGAATCAATATCTAACATAACTTAGGAGACTCTTTCTTAAAGGTTTTTGGAGAGATTCTTGGTTTCTTGAGTTTTGTTGAAGAAGGGTTTGATCTTGTTCTTGGCTTTATGATCTTGAAAGAAACCCTAGCTTCTGATGTTATAGATAAATAATGAAGTTAGGAGCATTGATCTGATATAAATAGGAGCTAAAAAGAGTGGAAAAAGACCCAAAAACCCTTTCTAAAATGACTAAAAATCACTGAACGGGATATGCGATGGTGGGGTATGATGTTCCGTCGCTGGGTCGATGGTCTGTCAGACTGACCATTGCACCTGGACCAGAATTGGGACTTACTGCCTTGTCATGATGGCTTGGGGCGACGGTCCATCGCTAGCTCGATGGTCCATCGGTCCTGACTGTCGCACTTGGCTAGTGAATGGGACTAATTCCTTATGGCAATGGCTATGGGTGATGGTCCGTCGCTAGCTCGATGGTCCATTAGCCTGCCCGTCGCACTTAAGCAGTTTAGACAATTTTCTATAAAACGTCCATAACTTTTTATCCTAACATCATATGTTGACAAATTTGGTATCAATGGAAAGCTTATCCAATTCTCAATATGACAAAAAGTCAATATTAGGGAAATTATACACGGTTTAAAATATTTCTTACTTGGGAAGTCAACCCTTACTCTTCTTAAGGATGAAACTCGACTTAAAGAAAGTTTGAGGTAGTACACTCATGGTCCATGCTCAGCAGATAAAGGAGGACAAGAATAAAGAGAGAGAGAGAGAGAGGGAGAACAAGAGAGTGAGAATAGGTAGTTTCAACTTCACTCAACCTAAGTTGGAGGTTGGGAATCGTTCTCAGTTCTACCCAAAATCCTTAGTTCTAGCTCTTTCCTCAGCCATTGTTCCTCTGTCAAAATTCAGAGATGGAAACAAAGATAGGGCGTCAGGCCCTAAACCCTAGGTAGTGTTAGTAGTGCCCGAACCAATCCCCTTTGTCAAAAGTATGGTAGAAACCACTAGGGTATCTATAGAGCTGGCAGTGATGTATGTTTTGAATATGGCAATCCAGTCCACAATGTCAGACAATATCCTCAGGTGGGTTCTCAGAGTCTACATAACCATTCCCCAGCTCAGTTCGATCGCCTAAATCCGAAGGGTGCTGCATCCAGTGCCACCAGTGGGTAGTGCCCAAACAGACTCTATGCTCATTAATTCTGATAGGATCAGGAAAGTTCTCCTAATTCGGTCAATGGTATGGTAGAAGTTTTCCATTTACATGTCTATGCTTTGCTAAATCCAGGAGCTTCTTTGTCCTTTGTTACTCCATATATGGCAGTTGATTTCAGAGTCAATCCCGAAATTCTAGCAGATCATTTCTCAGTCTCTACCCCAATAGGTAAACCCATCATAGCCAGGTGAGCATACAGGAACTGCCCAGTTATGATATCTCAGAAAGTCACTTCAGCAGACTTTGTCGAATTAGAGATGACTAATTTCGATGTCATGCTCGACATGTATTTGCTTTATTCTTGCTATGCCTCAGTCGACTGAAGAAATAGAATTGTCTAGTTTCAATTTTTGAATGAACCCTTCCTAGAGTAGAGGGGTATTACTTTAGCACTTAAGGGTCAACTTATTTCTTACCTTCGGTCAAGAAATATGATATCTAAGGGATGTGTTTACCATCTCGTTTGAGTCTAGGACTCTAGTTCAAAAACCTTTTCTCTTGAATCAGTGTCAGTAGCATGTGAATTCCTAGATGTGTTTCCCAAAGATCTTTCAAGAGTTTCTCTTGAACGAAAAATTGACTTTAAAATAGACCTTCTTCCAGATACTCAACCTATCTCTATTCTATCATACAGAATGGTACTTATAGAACTTATAGAATTAAAAGAATAGTTGAAGGATCTCCTAGATAAGGGATTCATCAGACCCAGTATGTCCCCGTGGGGTGCACCAGTTTTATTCATGCATAAGAAAGATGATTCTCTCAGAATTTCTATTGACTACTGTCAGCTAAACAAAGTCACGATCAAGAACAAGTATCTACTTCACAAAATCGATGACTTGTTTGACCAACTTCAGGGTGCCAGTTACTTCTCCAAGATAGAACTCAGATCAAACTATCATCAGCTCAAAGTCAGAGAATGTGATATCCTAAAAACATCTTTCAAAACTCAATATGATCACTTTGAATTCTTAGTCATTTTCTTTTGTCTTACCAATTCCCCAGCAGCTTTCATGGACTTGATGAATCTTGTGTTCAAGCAGTACTTGGACATTTTCATCATAGTCTTCGTAGATTACATTCTTGTCTACTCCCGTAGTGAGCATAATCATGCAGACCATCTCAGAATAGTGTTGTAGATTCTCAGAAACCATCAGCTATTTGCCAAATGCAGTAAGTGTGAATTTTTTCTAAGGTCAGTAGCTTTCCTTGGCTATATCATTTTTGGTGATGGCATTATAGTTGATCCCCAAAAGACCAAAGCAGTAAGAAACAGGCCTAAACCCATATCTCTATCAGATATCAGGAGTTTCTTGGGCTTGGCTAACTATTACCATTAGTTTGTTGAGGGATTTTCATCTATTGCATCCCTTACGTCTAGATTGACTCAGAAGAAAGTCAAATTCCAGTGGTCATATTCTAACGAAAAGAGTTTTTAGGAGTTGAAGACTCGACTCACTACAGGTCCAATTTTAACCATACCAAATGGTTCATATGGGTTTGTGGTATATTGTGATGTCTCCAGAGTTAGTTTGGGGTGTGTTTTGATGAAGAGAGGTAAGGTCATAGCCTATGCCTCTGGACAGCTTAAGCCTCATGTAAAGAACTATCCTACCTATGATCTTGAGATAGCAGCAGTATTTGCCTTAAAGATTTGGAGGCACTATTTGTATGGTATGCATGTTGATTGTGTTCACTAACCATAAGAGCCTACAATATGTGTTCTCTTTGAAAGATCTAAACCTTCATCAGAAAAGGTGGTTGGAGTTTTTGAAAGACTACGACAAGAGCGTCATGTACCATATAGGTAAATCCAATGTTGTGGTTGATTCTCTCAGTAGGATGTCTATGGGTAGTGTTGCTCATGCTGAGGATGGTAAGATAAAGTTAGTGCAAGAAGTTCATCAACTTGCCCGACTAGGTGTTTGCTTAGTCGATTTTGCAGAAGGAAGTGTAAGTGGCCCCTAACGGTTGTTTTTCCCTCTTATCTATTCATCTTCTTCCTAAAATTTAACCCTAAATTCCTAAATCCTCTTCTTCATCATCTTTTTTCTCTATAAAAATTCTTCAAATTATTTGTATTTGGTTTTTCCACATATTTTTTTCATTTTCTCCGACTGAGCTTGACAATGTCGAGCCCATCTTCCACTATTTTTGTGATAAAGATTTTTGATATTGTAAGTGTGGTCATGAAACTCTATTGAAGACTTCTTGGACTCAACAAAATCCAGGTCGTAGGTTCTTACTTGTAAAATTTCAAACGTAAAATTTTTTATTTAATTAGTTGATTAATTATTGACTTATAATTGTTTTGTAATTATGGTCTTATTTTTATAGAGGTTGGGTGGATGTGATTACTTTGATTGGTATGAAGAATGACACCCTTCACAAGCAAATCGTGTAATCTGGGGTTTGTTGAATATAGTCAAGGCTTTTGAAGAGAAACAAAATTGAGCAAGAAGATACTATATTGTTGGCGTTATTGCCATTGGTCTGGTGTTGTAGGGCACATGGATATTCAAGCCTAATTGCTAAAATTTACATTGATAGTGTATTTGTATTTGCTACTTGTTTGGTTTGGTTGAGCACATAGATATTCAAGCATAATTATTGTAAAATATCAAAAAATTGCCACTACATGTAATGTTACGTATGTAAAGTGAAGTGACAAAATAAAAAATTATTATTTCACAGGCTCTTCTTTGAACACAGGCTCCAAGTGTCCAGTTAGTACCCTTAAGCCCAGACCTCTTGCATGTTTGCCACAGCATTGTCACACAAAAAGGTCATTGGCTCGGCCATTTATGTTCCAATCAGCAAACATTCAATGTGTGGAAGCGCGTGCGACCGCTATGTGGCACCAATTTCATTTTTTGGAAGATCTATGTCCTTGTTTCGACCTTCAAAATCCCATGGTTTCTTCATCAACACTTCCGATGGCTAATGATACATCAATTCACTCTACCTCAATAAGATGAAGAATAACTCCAATAGCGGCTGCATGTAGGTAAAAAAATTAGCCTTGTCCAAGGCAGGTAAGTTGCAGTCATAAACCTTGATCTTTCCCTCCCTAAGTAGTATCTCAACAGCTTGATAACATATACCATCCACGTTCATGACTCTGAGAATCCTCTTTGCCCCGGTCCAGATTTTGTCGTGTGGATTTGGCTTCTTACCTCTAACATATTTTATCATTTCTTCATCCCATTAGAACTCAGAAAGTAATGAATAAAATCCCACGCCACCAGGAGTTGTTTCTAGAATACTTAGATCATTGTACCTATCCTTCAAATTCTTATAGAAGTCAAGGTCCACTATCCTATCGCAGCATCATAAGCCCCGGGTATGCTGATTGCCTGCCCCTTATGAGGCAGGAAATTTCTTCAACATATTGTGATATAAGAAGTCAATTTTTAAATAGGTTAGTAATTGTAAAGAAGGAAGGAAAACATAGTGGAAATATGAAATGGATGGTCCATCTGAATATATTCACAGATTACCCATCTTACGCAACTTATGCAAGAGATGGGTAATATATTACAATAGAACCACCACAAATTGCACTAGAATACACAACTGTTGCAACAAATAACATATATATTGCTTAGCTTCTTCTTCATGGAGTAGATTCAAAGGCTAGGTTAGGAAAATTAAACTTACCCTGTCTACGTAATGCTTATGCATATCTGTCATATTCTTAAAGTCTTGGGTTAAAAAGGCATGGATGGGGTAATCTTGTGTTCCTTGATTGGCATTCTTGGCCCATTGTAGATCGATCTTCTCTTTGGTGCTAAGTTCCGCATATATGTCCACTGTCTTCAATGGCCCCTGAACTTCAATAACTTTTGGAGAGGGAGAAGTTGTAATTTTTTTTGGATTTCCAATTGGAGAGTACTTGGCTAATTTCTCTTTTCTTCCTTCCAACTGCCACTGTAGGAGTGTATGGCTCCCTTACCTTCTTGGATGGTATAACACCCCTCTTGGATTTCAATTCCTCAACAGGTTTAGTGATAGCCTCTTGTTTTTTCAAAGATTTTATCCTGGTTGTCCTTTCACTCTTCATATTTGAAATAAGAACAAGAGGATGAAAAGGGGTGAGAAAGACCGGTGTAAGGGTGAGAGGGACCTGTGTAAGGGTGAGAAGGACCAGTCCAAACATATTTATTTTTTCTTGAGCATCAACATACTTATCATCATGACTGGTAACAACATTAGCATACCTTCCACCAATATCAACAACTCCACCAACAGCACCCCAAGAAAAAACACTCAGATCTGTTGCAGTAGGTTGGTTATGAAGAGCCTCAACATTAGGCTCACCTTACCTAAATTCTCTTCTTACGGCTGTTGCCCCAGCCAATTCCTTCTTTATTAACTCCTCTATTGGTTTTTCTTTTGTATCAACAAGACCTAGAGTAATAAAAGAAGTTATCCCCAACTCCTGCTCAGTAGGCATAATCCATGGATACACAACCTATTAACAAAAGATAGTTACATATAAATCATATAATAATTTGTAGTTAATTGGGTTATATGTTAACACAGACAACTTATGCAATAGATAATCTGTCTATCGCAACAAATTAACAATATGTTGCATCAGATTACTTATGCAATAGATGTTCTTTCTATCACAATGGTTGATCTGTCTGTCATAATATATTAATAATATGTTGCCTCAGATTACCCATCTATTGCATAATTTATAGTAGATGGGTAGTCTGTTATGTCGGGTTCAGAGATCTAAAGTAACAGATGGGTAATCTGATGCAAAATAAAAATCTTCTATCACAATAAATTACCTATCTATTGTACCAGTTGCAGTGGATAGGTAATTTATTACAAAAGATAACCCATCTATCATAATAGATGGAACATCTATTCAATGTCTTTCTTTGAGTCAAATTATTTTACTCGAAAGAAGATGTACTACATCTTCTGAAGGGTTAAAGAGATTTGACTCCTTAATTTTTTATTGTTCTTTGTAGCCAACCACCTAAGGATCCTTGGACGAGAAACCTTATCGGGGTGATCCTTGACCTGCTTTCAAAGGTGAGGAAGGGCTTCAAATGCCCATGCCTAAAAAATACAAACAGGAGGCAAGGAAATAATTTTTCAATATAAATTAATGGATAAGTAAACAAATAGTGATTAAATTTATCATGAAATCCCAAGGAAAGCCGTATAATGTGATCATCTTTGGGGATGGCTTTTTCAGTAAATATTTGATAGTCAAGTAGTAGCTATCATATCCCCAGGGATAATTGTTGAATTTATCAAAATTCTCAACAAGCTTCAACAAATCAACTTGTATGACTTTGTAGACGTCTCTTGCTAATATAACGGAATGGGAAAACCAAACTAAGAACAATTGCTGCTTGGACTTCTTTGATATGGTTTTGTCCTTGAGATGTTCTATTAACTTATTGTCTTTGTACCTATGTCCAACAATGTCTAACAACCCATCTATTTTTTCGTTGCGATTGTTGGTTTTGGTGGGTGGTTACTAGGATAATGCCTTCCCTTTATTTGATGGTGGTGGTTTGTTTTTCCTGCTTGCCTTGAACCTTTTGCGGGGTGTTTCCTTGATGATAAATTCTTCTAGATGATTGCATCTTAAGCCCATCACTATGGTAAACTCTTTTAAGCTAAAACAAACTGGCATGTCATACTAGTTGATCAAGATTTCATCTATCTTTTTTCTCCCTCCTTTTAATCTTTATCATCCCTCACATACTTTATCCTATGCTTGAGAAGACCATATACCATGATTATTTGGAAAAAAGCAATGTGGTTCTCATGCAGCTCAAGAAAGTGTCCAAAGGAACTCATCTTAAAAAGTCCGTCTATGTTTTCATTCTTCATAATATTCCTAAATTCATCAAAAGTTTTCTCCAACTGACATTTAAGTACAAGATCACCAGTTGTTTCTGCAGGGTCATCTATTAGCATCACAACGTGAAAACTATCAATACTAATAGTTTTGATAGCCTTATCCTGGGATTTTGATCTTAATTCACGTCCTGTTGGTGATGCATTATCATCATGTTGATGATCATCCTGCTTCTTACTTTATACTTCCACCTCTTGTTGTTTATATTCTTCTTCTTACTCCTCACTTTCATTTTCCTCATCACCATCGATAGACCCTTGTCCATCTCCCTCAACATCATTTTCATATCTTTTCTCAGGTTCACTATTCCTTGGCTGAGATTGTTCAAGAAGCTCCTCCAAATCCCTTTGTTCAAGAAGTTGATCCACTTTCACTTTTTTTCTTTTTGGAGACATGTTTTACCTACAAACAACAGAAAAATAAAAATTACATTACAATTGATGCATGCATAAATTTTAAAAAATACATTACAAACACCACCAACACCGACACAACAAACAGCTGCCACAAGCACCACCAACCAATGCCACCAATACCACCACCAGAAACCACCACAAAAACACCACCAGTGCCACTAACATGACCAGCACCACCACCACCAACAGCCACCACCACCAATGCAACAATAGTCTACGAAAATATGCGACAAAAACTAGAGTTTTCTCGGGTTCTTCCTATGATTTTACCATCAAAACTAAAGATTGCAAACTCATTCTCGAAAATAATACAACTAAAAGTCTTATTTTTCATCATTAACTTAACAACCCTAATTTTTAGAAAAAGGAACAAATATAAAAATCTTGTCGAACTCTGTTACCTAAGAAACAACGGATAGAAGAAAGAATGAAGTTGAAAATAATACCTATGTGGTCGGAAATGAAAAAAAAATTGATCTGTTGTGAAGGGTTGAGCAATTTGTTGAGTAGTTGTTTTCAATATTATTGAGAGAGAAAGAATAGAGTCAGAACTCGAGATTAGAAATGGTGAAATATTTTTTTCGTAAATGGATGATTTGTATTTTGAAAAAGAATGACAAGTTTTGAAAATATTAATTTGGTCTGAATTGATCTTAATTATTTTTTTAAATGTTAAAAGATATACGTAATTTTTAGCTGTCTCATCATAATAAAGTGTCTTAAATTCAACTCGAACACCAATAAATTTTAGGTATTATCTTGATAATGAGTTAATAAGAATCGTTTCAACTCGAAGTGATCGATCGACGACTCAGGTCGGGAGAAAAATAATACCAACGTTCTGTAATTGCTAAAGAATCAATTGAAGCTGTAATTCACCCTATCATCTCACCCCTAGTTCTATCTAAATCAATTTAGGTATTATATTGATAATGAGTTAATAAGAATTGTTTTAACTAGGAGTGATTGATCGACGACTCAGGTCAGAAGGAATACAATACCAACATCATGTAATTGCCAAAGACTCAATTAAAACTGTAGTTAACCCTATAATCTCACCCCTAGTTATAGATAAATCAATTTAGGCATTTCCTTGATAATTAATTATGTTAATTAGAATCATTTCAACTTGGAAGGATCAATCGATGACTCAAGTTGGGAGAAACACAATACCAACATCAAGCAATTTCCAAAGACTTAATTGAAATTGTAGTTGACCCTATGAACCCACCCCTAGTTCTAAATAAATTAATTAAGTTATTATATTGATAATGATTTTAATAAGAATATTTTTAACTCAGATTAATCGATCGACAACTCAGGTCAGGCGAAACGCAATACCAACATCATGAAATTAACAAAGACTCAATTGAAGTTGTAGTTGACCCCATGAACTCACCCCTAGTTCTAGATAAATCAATTTAGGTATTACCTTGATAATGATTTTATAAGAATCATTTCAACTCGGAGTGATTGATCGATGACTTAGGTCGAAAAGAACACAATACCAACATCATGCAAGTGCTAAAGACTTAATTGAAGCTGTAGTTGACCCCATGAACTCACCCCTAGTTATAGCTAAATTAATTTAGGCATTATCTTGACAATTATTTTATAAGAATCATTTCAACTCAGAGTGATCGATCGATGACCTAAGTCGGGAGGAACATAATACAAACATCATGCTATTGCCAAAGACTCAATTGAATTTGTAGTTGACCCCATGAACTCACCCCTAATCTAGCTAAATAAATTTAGGTATTATATTGATAATGATTTTATAAGAATCATTTCAACTTAGTATGATCGATCAATGACTCAGGTCGGGAGAAATGCAATACCAACATCATGCAGTTACAAAGGCTCAATTGAAGTTGTAGTTGACCCTATCAAATCATCCTTAGTTGTAGCTAAATCAATTTAAGTAGTAGTTGAACATATGAACTCAATTGAAATTGTATAAAAATGAACGTTTAACCTATTACAACAGATGACTTATATCTTGGAATTTATCAAATAGATTAAGTCATTTGTTGCAACAGATTAACAATTTATTGTAAATTTTTAAATAGGAGTAGCCATATATTGTGAAAGATGACTTATCTACTGGAATTTGCCAAACATTTTAAGTTATCTATTGTAACAGAATAACTATCTATTAAAAATTATCAAATAGGCATTGCTATCTATTGCAATAGATGATTGAGCCATTGGAAATTTTCAAAAAAAATTTGTCATATGTTGCAACATATAACTAAGCTGTTGGAAATTTCCAAACAAAAATTATCATCTGCTGCAACAAATGGCTTATATGTTTTAAGATCTTTTTTTTAATTTTAAAGCAATTTCATAATTTTCTGTCCAAGATTAGAAAGATAAAATACTAAAGCAGTAAAAAATAATACTTGGCTAACTCAAAAATCTCCTCATTGCATAGTCGTATCTTGTCATTTTAATTTCACCGTCTCCTCGTGCCCCCTCAAAAGTTATTAATGAATATTTAAGATCCATCTCTAGAATTCTCTCTTCCTTATTCAAATTCAAAATTCTCATTCTCTCCTTTTTAGGGTAATCGCAACCATCTAATTTTTTTCTCTTTTTTCTCTTCTCTTTCGCATAAGGATCCTTTTGGATACTAACCAATCCCCCAATATCTTTGATCGACTAAAATGAGTGTTCTAATCCCTTTGCTTTTTTGACACTACAGGTATGGTTCACCATTACTCTTTCCTTTTCACCTTATTCTTTGTATGTTATTTAAATTAGATATTTACATCTATTGTTATTATTGATTTACCCATTAGCATTTTCCTATTTATTGAGAAATGGGTGTTGGTGTTGTTGGAACATATGGTGTTTTTGTTGTTGATGGTGTTGGAACATATGGGGTTGTTTCTTTGTTGTTGATGCTGTTGGCGGTATTGGAATAGTCTTCTCAACCATTGCTACTAATGAATCAGTTATTGGAACAAACGAAGCAACTGTTGGAAGAAATCAAATAGTAGCAAGGCTGATTTGATTTATTCCAATAGATGGCCTATCTATTACAACATGTTATCCATCTGTTGCCACATATGCATCACCTATTTTAACAGATGACTTATCTGTTGAATAGATGGGGAATCTATTTTATCAGATGGGTCATTTATTGAATCATTCAATTTTGTGTTACCCTTTTGTAATGTTATTTTTGTTCTTCTCTTGTTTGATATCAAATGTTTTTCTCTTGTTTGTAGATAAAAAATATTAAAATTGGATAAACTTTTACTCGACCAGTATTAAAGGCTAGGGTAAAGATGGGTTTGGAGGAATAAGCTACTTACAGATGGAACCACTTCATATGTAGGAGGTATGTATTATTGATCAACCTATCGTGAAAACACACATGAAGTATAATGATTTTGTGAAGGTTGATTCTTTACCTATTAGGCATTAATATTTCAAACAAGAAATGGCATTTTATAGTTAAGATTATTAGGTTCGAACTAGTAAGGATATGGGACCAAGTAGGTGGTGTCGATACCCTATTACGATTTAATAAAGATTTTGCTAATGTTTATGTGTCAAGTTTAAAGAAGGGTTCAAGTTTTTGGTGGCAATGTAAACATTTAATTAGTGATTGGACTGATTTTAGGGGTTCAATGGACTTTTGAAAGGCCTCCAAAGCCTCGCACTACTGCGAACAAGAATGGAAATGAATATAGTTATTGCTCTGGTCCAAATTTATACGAATGGGTTGCTTAAGGAGACTATTATACAGAAGAAGGTGATTAGAAAAATACCTGTGCAGGAAAAGGGAGGTGGAGAAAACTATATATCAACTCAAACCTTATTTAAGAAGTAACATAGGGTAGGAAGGAAAGTGTAGAGAAACTGGTTGATGAAATTGACATGAAAAATAAAAAAATTGAATGAGCTGCAAATGTGGAAGTGTATATAAAAATAAAAATCCATCAATCCATTTTGAAAAAAAAATGCTGAAATGGATTGAAGCTATGCACTTTGTCAAGAGACTACAACTAGCTAGAGTGGCCTAAATAAAGACCAAAAAAATACAGGACTAGAACTCTAAGATTGCAGCTTTACAAGCACCGATGGTGGTAAGATTATCGTTCAAGATTGAAAACTGAACCAACAACTCCAGAAGTAAAAATAAGGGATCAAGCCAAGGTAGCGATTTTTGAAGTTAGACTTGCATCCCATGTCTCCTGTTTATGGCTCTGGTTAGGTCAAAGGTAGTGAAAACAACAAGGCATATAAATTTCTAACCAACTTCAGACCTTTTTGTTTCTGCTTCCATTAACCTAATTAGAACCACAAACAAAAGGCATGGGATACAAGTTAGACTTCAGAAATTGACGCACTGACTTCCCTTATTTTTACTTCTGGAGTTGTTAGTTCAAGTTTCATTCTTGACTAAAAGTCTTACCAATTCTTTATGCTCGCCAAGATTCTTCCTTAGAGTTCTGGTCCTACACTTTGTGGGTCTTCATTTAGGCCACGCTCGCTAGTCACAGTCCCTATCAAAGTGTCTAGCTCCAGTCCTCTTGAGCATTTTTCTTTTTCAAGAACTACTAATGCATTTTAATATTTGGATGCTCATTCAGTTTTTTCATCTCTCAAGTCAATTTCATTGGCCAAATTTGCTAGAAGTTCCTTACTTGCTTCCCTGTATTTCCTCTTAAACAAGGTCTGAGAGGATATATGGTCTTCTCCACCTCCCCTTCCTACACAAATATTCTCCCAAGCACTTTCTATTGTATAATAGTCTCCTCGAGCAACCCATCCATATAAATTTGGAACAGGGGAATTTCTATTGGTTTTCCATTCTTGTTTGGTGTAGTGACAGGCTTATGAGTCCTTTAAAAAGTCCATTTCACCATTAAAATCGATCCAATCATAATTGGATATTTACACTGCTGCCAAAAACTTAAACTATTCTCCAAACTTGACACATAAACATGAACAAAATCGTCATTAAATTATAATAGGGTATTAACACCACCATCTTGGAACCCTTCGACCTTATCAGTTCACACCTATCAAACTAAATTGTAAAATGCAAGATCTTATTTGAAGGATCAATGTCTAATCGGTAAAAACTACATTCACAAGATCATTGTACTTTATGTGTGTCTGTCATGATATCTTGATCAATAATACATAACTCCCATACATGAAAGTGGATCCATCATCTGCAAGCACCTTATTCTTCCTATCCCATCAATGTTAGAAAATGGTTATTCATCTACATGGATGTGAGGGCTATTAAAAAGAGGTGAACAGTTATGAATTTTTTCCCGACACATTCAAAATAGTTGATTAATCAAATTCCCCATCTATTGCAATTGATGAATCAGCTATTAGAAAAAATCAAAATATCTTCTCCAAAAGATGGTCTATCTGCCACAACAGATAATCCATATATTTTAATAGATGTCTCATCAATTACACAACCAGACCATCTAATCCAACAGATGTTAAATTATTCAAAATAGCTAATGAATCAAATTCCCCATATATTGCAACTGATAAATCAGCTGTTAGAAGAAATCAAAACATCTCCTCCAACAGATGGTTTATCTATCACAATAGATAATCCTTATGTTGCAATAGATGTCTTATCTATTGCACATATAGACTATCTATTACAACAGATATTTCATCTATTGCACATACTGACTATCTATTGTAATAGATGATAAATCTGTTGCGACAGTGGGTTATCTGTTATGACAGATGGACGATCTATTGCAACAGCTTAATAATAACAGCTATTATTAAGTCTCAAACCATTTTGAAAAGGTGATAAGTTTGAATGTAAAAGAAAAAGTCTCAACTTTTCACAGAAAACAAAAATCCAGCAGTTTGAATGTAATTAATATAATGGAGCTGAATAGTCCTGCTTTTTTGTAACATATTTAGATTCAATCCTCTATAAATAGGTCCCTATTTAATCTTCATTCTACTCCACTTTAATTTATTTCTTCTATTTTCTCTTTTGTTATTACATCTTCAACCACCTCTATTCAAAGAGAATATTTCTTTCTCATTGAGGTAAGTTTTTTTTCTGTGCAAATCTAACAGTTGGTAGTATACGTCGTATTACATTCAGACTCTTCTCTTTACTTTTGTGTTTACATTTTTGTCAATTCATGCGTGTTCTAGATATGGCTGATCCTATTTGGAACATTGCTATTCTGCGTCACATCGTGCGGAAACTTCAGCGGCAGGTTAACGACCTACAGAGGGAGTTGGTCTCCGTGAGAGCAAGGATTTTCAGAGAGATGCAGAGGCTGATGAGGCCCTACTGTGGTCGGTTGATTGGTTGACTGTCAATTATAATGATGATGATGATAATAATAATTAGAATGTATTTTTTTAGCTTATGTATTTTAATTTTTCTATATCGGATCTATACCTAAAGTAATTTATTTTTTGTTTAATGAAAATTTTATATTTAGTCGACTTTAGCTTTTTAATTCTTATTCAATTTTCATTCTGTCTATTTCTTCTTCTAAACATACATGTTAACATGTCGATGGTTGGAGGTAAGGAGCAATTTTGAATCCAGTAGTAATAGCAATTTTGGCTTCCTAGTTCTTTCAACAGATGGACCATGTGTTGGAATAGATTGGTCATCGGTTGGGTTTCTATTAACAAATTATCCATTTGTTGCAACAGATTTGTCATCTGTTGTAGGAAAACATTTTAGTTTGATGAACTGTATTGTGTTCTTCCAGCTAATGTGTATTTATTCAACAGATGGGTAATCTATTGAAAATAATTGACGTATGTTGTATTTAATTCATGTTTTGCCTGGTTTTATCGATGCAAAAGTTATTAAAAAGGATATTTTATATATAATAAATGATAACATTATATTCACAAAAATGATTTAAATATATAAATGTCCACAACAAACAACAACACAAGTTTTTGTAATTACAACGATCATGATGGATTACGATCTGGGCATGTAGTTCTTTTGTGGCCAGCGCGCTTACATACGGAGCACTTGTTTCTTATTGATGAAAATAATTATCCAACTCCACGCCTCCTCTTATATGTATTTATTCCTAATTTGATAGTGCTTGGGTCAATATATGGAAGAGGTATTAATCTCTCTAAAATCACTGTAGGAACAACCAAAGATTCTTCGGAAAGCATTGGAGTAATATGTCCACCATATGCCATTGTATATTTTCCACCGAATAATATGGAGAGAAGTTGTCGTAAATTTTATGTCCATATTTTGCATTGTATTGAGCTCGAAGCACTGCCATAGCATGTTGATAGGGTATTTTGTCCAAGTCAAAAACTCTGCACGTAGAAGATCTTGTTTGAATATCGACTGTGGCAACATCACCATGACCGAGTATACTGAATCTGTAATCTACTATTTGATGAGATAATAACCTATTCCCCAGACTGATGTTCGTTGATATTATTTTTTCCATTTCTAGAACAAATAGGATTCCTGCATCCTCGAACTGCACATGCCTTTCATTAAAAAATTAGCCATACTTCTTGTTTATTATTTCAAATATAGTCTTGATGGGATATTCTCCTTCGTCGCCAAATAATGAGTTCACCGATTCAGCTATATTTGATGTCATAATATTGTACCTATACAAAATAATCACTTAGTACAACATCATGCTAAACTTGTAACTCAAACAAGACATTAAATTCATAAGAATGTACCTATCTGTCGGACAGAATGCCCAACTCCATTTCTCAAAATTGACACATACGAGATGTTCTGCTGCCTTGGGATACATATATGCTATTTAATTGAAGGTCTAAAACTCCTCTCTACTATATACTTTAACTGCTCTATAAAAAAGGGTCATGACCCTTTCATTGTGAAAGTTATTCCGAATGTTCTCTCTAAGATGCATGATGCAACAACCAAAGTAAGCTGAAGTGAAGAAAATTAAGCCCATCTTTGGAATACTTGGATGCCTATCTTAGAAAAAACACAACTCTTTGGTATCTTTGATGAAAATTTGCAGTTGTTAAAAAAATCCATAAGAGGCATCATATTCCTTGTTTGCTACACAAAAATAACACAAAAGATGTAATTCTCCGTATCCTACGCCACCACCGCTAGCAGAACTCCATTATACCTGCTCCTCAAGAAGGTACCATCGATGGCTATGCCTTTTGTCAAATGTCGAAAATCTTGAATCCAAGCACCATAGGATACATAAAAGTACTTGAACCTTCCATTTTCATCAATATGCAATACCGTCTTACTTTCAGGATATTTGGACTCAAGCATGTAATGATAAGAATCCAGGACTGCATACCCATGCTCATGTGTCCCCCTAACCAAGTCCTTGGAAATCCCATTGGCCGTATATATCTTCTAATAACTGACTAGGACACCCAATTCCGTGAGGAATTAATTGGCCATAACCTTGTAGAAGGGTCTTTTCCATCGAGGAAACTATTCTTGAAATATTTACCAAGGACCTTTGACGTCGCATGAGGATTTTGGCCTGAGATGTTCTATGAACCATATGTGTGATACTTTTAATGTTTATGAATGATGAATTTGTTAGAACTTAAGATCTTTACCACTTTCAACCACCATTTGCAGTTTGGATTAGCACATTTGTAGCAAAAAACATTGCTCGAATTAATCACCTTATTTATTCTGAAATCTTTTTTCAAGCAAGAAACAAACAAAGTAGTAGATAGTTATTTCTTGTCCTTGAATGACACTCCATTAAAAAAACTGGTCCCGTCATCTTGAAGATTGCCAGACTATGTCGATCGAGAAGAATTTCCCAACGTATTGGTTACATCAACGGGCATGGGTTTTTGATCATTATCTCCAATATTCATGTCTATATCATCCAACCTATTATCAAAGATGTATTGTTGTTGTTCTTCTTCTATATTTTATTTATCATTTTCTTCCATCTTTTCAACCACGTACACCCTTAACACCGGCCTGAATGAATAAAAAAATAAGCACGCAATTGAACCTAATCAGTTATCTTGAAAGGTAGTACCCTCTGATTTTCGAAGGAGATTTGCCTGTAGCTGATGATGAGTTTTTTTGGTTGATAATTTAGTCCATAATAACTGATGAATAAGTTCACAAAATCATCATACAAAACATTACTTTGGATTGTTATAGCTATCGTCTCTAGCATTCGCCCTCCTTCCAACACTATACATATAGGTTGCTCTTCTCGATCTATTGACCATGACAATCCACCCTTACTGTTATTGAACCCTCCATTAGTGGTACCTAAATAAAGTCATTTGTTTAAAAAAGTTAATAGTGATTTCATAGTTCTATACATGAATCCAAATAGATATGTAATTTGTTGTAACAAGTGAAAAATAAGTTCCAACACGTAAGTGATCAGTCACAATAGATTACTTACCTTTTAGGATTTATGTTACACTCTTGAAGAAAATTTCAATAGACGAGTCATCTATTGTAATAGGTGAATTATATATTGCAAATGACTATATATCTGTTGCAATAGATGAAGTTCCTATTGGGATAGATGTTATAGTACTAAGGAACCTTTGAAGTTGATTCGAGCAGATGAGTAGTATGTTGCAACAAATAATTAACCTATTGCGACAGATGAATTCCCTGTTGCAATAGACGACACAACTATAATTGAGTTCTAGTTCTAATGTAATAGGTTACTAATCTGTTACAATATATATTTACCCCGTTGCAACAAACAACACATCTGCTAGAATTAAGTTCAGGTTCTGTTGCAACAAATATTTAACCTGTTGCAACAGATGGGTCATATGTTGCAAAAAATGACCCATCTATTCAATTCATGCCATGACACTATAGAACCATAAACATAAATCCAACATATGAGGCTTCCATTGCAACAGATGGCCCATCTGTTGCAACAGATGATTGGTATGTTCAAATAGATGACTCTTATGTTTCATTCATATTGGCGTGCTATTTATTGTTGAAAAAACAACACAATAGCAGTTACCCAGATGAAAAATTCAACTAAAAATCATAATTTAACTTACCAAAGTCTCTCATGAAGTAATGCCAAAGTGAAAAGTGATGTATGAAACAAAATTTGACCTAAAAAATTGGTCAAATAGCAGCAGTAACGGTAACAACAACAAAAACAATGGTAAAAAAAAAAGATGAAGATGATAATGAAGTAGAAGATAATGATAATGAAGTAGAAGATGATGAATAAAGCAGCAGCAACAATGAACAACAAAAATCTCTAAGAGAGAGAAAACAACAATAGATGAGAAGAGAGAGAGACATGTCTTTTCCCCTCCATTTCCCATTATATTATGTAAATATTTGGATCAAAGTATAAATATTAAAACTTGTGGGCTATTCTCAAACTTACCCAGCTTTCCTAATCCATAGTAAAGTAATTGTCTCCTCCGCTCAATTATTAAGACTTGAGTCACCTATACCTCATTTTCAAGTTCTTTTGTCACTTTTAGCTCAAAGCACCAAGTTACTACGTAGGATAAATATTACTGTTTGTTGAATAAGTTTTTTACTAGAGTTAAAACACTCTTTGTTAGTGTAACACCCCGAGAGTACACCCTAGACGCCACACAGTGCTTGGAACCACCAGTGATCTCAAGCTAACCTATGAACTGACATACTGTTAAGCAACTAAATTATAATACATTAAATAACAAGTTCTATTATAAGGAAACATAATCGTACTAAAAATCTAAAATAGAAACAATACTGATAAAGCTTACAATCTGATAAAACTTAGGAAAGGACTCAAATTACATCACTGATTCTGACTGACATCTATGAAGCCTTTACTATACTGACTATAGATAGCATGAACATGCCTTCAACTACGACTAACCAATAGATAAGAAAAATATAAATAAGGTACATGAACAATATCCGACTGGAGTCCCTGGAGTAGGAGAACTCATCACCTGGTAGATGAAAACCGCAAATGTTTGATCATAATGTGCGGGCTATAAATGGTACCTATATTATGAAACAATGTAGCAACACAAACGTATATGTGGATCAGTACTTATGGAATTTACTGGGTATGCAGGGGTAAATGTAATAACTAAAATTGATTTCATACGTAATATTAAAACACGCATGAATAGGTGTAATTAGACTCACCAAAAGAATGAAATAAATTGAAAGCACTCTCACTGGAAGTCACTCCCTTGATTTTTGTGACTCTTTGAACCTAATCTAGGAATTCCTATGGATCCTCTTCTGACTTAGACCCCGTGAAGGAATAAGGATTCATCCGGGTGAAGTCTCAAATTTTGGTTGCAGTAGTATTGGACACTGGATTGGCTGGAACAACAGCTGGCCGTTCATTCTGAGCTACGACTGAATTGGCTAGAGTAGTGAATGTAGCTCTGAACTCTGCATGAGAGACATGTTTGTCTAGGGGATCTACCTGAATGGGCTGAGGGGCTGACTAGTTTTTGGTTCTTCTTTCGTTAGTCCTTTTGGGAGTCATGTTCTGTAAATGAAAGAAAGAAGCAGATTAGACAGAGAGTTTAACCTGAGCTCACGCTCACTCGCATGACATAAATACTGAAAGAAGGGAAACTTCTCCTAAAATATCTCATAGCCTCCTATCCATAAGTGTGGCGCGCTACACACCCATGGACAATACTCTACTAGATGCGTCTTTCAGACTCCCTAGGAATCTATTGAACCTTCAGCTCTTATACCAAATTTGTAATGATTTGGGACTAACCCCTAGTCATCACACGGTGCTTACGACTCCAAGGACCACAAGCTAATCTATGAGTGATATCTGCTGTGAGCACTGAACAATGCGGAATAATAGGCTAAAATTCCATAAGGTTCAAAACATTTAAAATACTGATAATGAATAATAACATCAAGATCTGAAATACTATCTAAAAATCTAGTCTGAAAAGCCTCTAAGTGAATCTGTCTGAAAGTAGAGTTGATGGGACAATCCCCTAACTAAATCCATCTACTAAAATACTGCTAAGCTAAAGTACTAAAATAAAAGCCTATCCTCGATAGATGAGGACTCACTACTAAATCTGCTACTGCTGGGTGAATCTGGCTAAGCACGGTCAAGAACCTGAGCGTACGAACCTATGATATAAAACATCATAGCATAAGACATGGGTATGCGATCAGCACGTGGGAATGTACTAGTATGCTAAATGAGGTAAGTCTGAATGAATGGGCTTATATGCATGAATAATAACTAACTAAATAATATAGAAGAGCTGGATTAGCATACATGGAGGATCTATAACTACTAAACATACTGAGCATACTATAACTGAGTATACTAGGACTAAATTTGAGAATTGATAACTGAACATACTGATAATCTGAGATCACTAATAATCTAAATTACTAATAAGTGAGTGACTGTATTTAACAGTACTAATTCTGTAGAACTAAACTAAGTTCAATTTTGAAGTCTGAGACTGAAAGTGAAATTATGGAAGGTAATCATCTAACCAACATGCCCCATTCTGAACTAATAAGGAACCAATCTGTAACCCTAATTAGAAGGGTGCCAATACCATGCCATAGGTAAATACAACTACTGTTGAGTTAGTCCTAACTAATGGGTGACCCCTGAGATTAGTCCTAATCTAGCGGGTGATCCTTGAGTATGTTAGTCCTATCTAACGGGTGACATCTCATAACCTATGCTATCTACGTAGTTCTAGATCTTAGGGATTAATTCTAGGGACCCAGTCCTAACTAACAGGTGCACCCCCATCCTTAGGCTCACTCGATACTGAATCTTTCTCCCAACTAAAAGATACTGAACTGAGTATACTGAACTGGACTGGACTGATACTGAGATTACTTTATTTTCCTAAGTTCTGTAGCTAACTGAGTTCTACTGAGTTCTATAATGGACTTAGAGTACTACTAATTGTGATTTAACTGATATTATTCTGTAACTGACACTGGCTCTAGATAAACAGCTAAATTATCGGTTATTAAATACCCCCAGGACTCGATAGCATCAAAAGTAAATCATAGTATAACTTTAAATAACATAACAATGTTCACTTGGTCATAATTCATTCATAGAGACACTTTATCAAACACTTGTAATGCATTAACTTGTACATGCATGGGGAATACATGTTAGCATGCTATAATGGCATTATTTCATTGTCATAGATAATTTATCAAGCACATGGGAAGCATACTTTGTTCATTAACTCATAAACACTTAGGGTTAACATGGCTACAACAATCCTCTTGCAAATTGAAGGGTTTATCATGAATATCATATAATTCAACATATACTAGAATCAATTTTTGGAACTTGTAATCTAAATCATGGATTACTTAAACAAAATCATGAACATAAATTCAATCTAATTCAAATATGGAAATCATAAACCATAAATCTTGTAGTTTGAAAAAGGGATTCTTGGGCTTCATGGAAGGTAAGGATCCATGAATGAACATCTAACATACCTGAGAAGAAGAGTTCTTGAAGGTTCTTGGAGAGATTCTTAAGGATTGACCTTGATTCTTGAACTAGGGTTTTTGCCGCTTGAGAGAGTGATTTAATTTGGGAAAAAATGAATGAATAATGGTGTAACTAGGTTTATTAGAGTTGATTTTTGTGTTAAAGGCTGACTGGGGCCATGGAAAAAGACTCAAATACCCCTTAAATGATTTAAAAGTTTGGAACATAAAACTGGAAATTAACTAAAAAATCCCAATCTGGGCCTTGGCGCGACACGACATTATCAGGCCGTGTCACTAGAAACTAACGATTGGGAACTAGGATGATGGTGCAATACGGTGCCTTCGCGGTGTCTCACTGGTTGAGAATTTTCCCTTTGGTACTATGTGCCATGATAGAAGAGTCACACTAGAAAGGATAATTCTAAAATTGAACCTTGGGACGAAACGCCAATATTACGGAGACTCACTGGTTTTTGACAATTGCCATTTTGGCTAGCTCCGCGACATACTGATGGCTCAGGTGGTACACTATATTACTAAAATAGCCATAACTCTTCATCCAGGTGTCGGATTTGGGAAAATTTTATATCAATGGAAAGCTTATTCAATTTCCCATATAATGCAAAGTCAAAATGTTGGAAATTCCACCTGTATAAAAGTGTATTCATCTTTAAAGCAAGTATTGAAATTTTGGGATGAATTTAAGCTAGGTAAAAGTATGGGTTGTTACAGGAATAGAGTATCAAGAGCATAAATTCATCGAAGAGAGTTAAATCGAAGACATAAATGACATAATCTTAATTTCATTGATCATAAAGGGTGTAGCATGAGCACCTAGAACAGAACATATTTTAATAACATGAGTACATGAGTCATGAGATGCATCATCTGAGTTTGGAGTTCATGTTTTCATGAAACATGGTTCGTACTGCTGAGTGAACTGGAACTCCTCATACTAGGAATTGGAAGTGTACATGATTCTCTATGATGTGCATGAACATGAACTATGACCATGGAGCTGACATGTAAGGCATGAGTAGATATCGTGATGACTAAAGAACTTTCCACTGAGATAAGAATAGGTTTGGAATCATCCTCCCTTACTGCTTTTCTACACATACTGGCACTACTAATAGAAACTGCGAGCCTGACTTGGTTACTTGTTCTATCATCTCCCCCTTAGCTTTAAGCCTTCATTTTAAGTCTGTGGACCCCCTTTTTAATAACTCTAAACTGAACTACAACCACTTTATTCTGGAGCTCGAGATATATCAATACATATAAATACTAAACTAACCCTAAAAGCCTGCACTTGAAAGTGTAGAACCCGTTGCTAGTACTTCCTTCTAATATACAACTCTTAACTTTCTATAGCCCATAACTTAGCTTGTAAAAACTTTACATACTACATTAATAGCTTCATTCACACATACCAACTCAAGGATAATATCTAAGAACCCATATTTTAAAAGCTTAGAAATACTACAATCCCATATCATCTTGGGTACACTTCTAGATCATACACACATCATCATACTTAATTTCAAATCAATAAACTTAAATTCTTGAATACACTATTCAAGGCTACTGATTCACCCTTTGTACAACTATTCCTATGAACACATAATCTACTTAATTTGGATAATGCTATCCCAACTCTACTACTGCTAAACATCTAGGAGCATGCTTCTAACTATAGATCACATGCTATCATAGGATTCTAAGAAGGGATCTGAAATCACATCTACCTTTGGCTCAATGCAATATTTTCATGAATAAGAATAAATATTTTTAAAGTTTAGAACATAAGGGAACTAATGGGATATTTTGAGCCAGCATGCAATCCCATAACTATCTGTGGGGACTGTTTGAGAAAACTCTATTTGTAGGAATTTAAACTTGACTATTTCTGTTACCTCAAAAATAAGGTAAAGATGGCCTGAATAGAGCAAGATGAGAAATTGTGTAAATTTCTTAGAAAACCTTTCTAAAGCACGATCTAAGACATGAAAGAAGGGAAACATTTCCTAAATGTCCTATAGCCTCTTAAAGAAAAGAAAATTAAATTTTTGCATGCACTGTTCAAGCCTACTGATTCACCCTTTGTACAACTATCCCTATGAATACAACGTTTGCTCAATCTAGATGATGCTATCCCAACTCTACTACTGCTAAACTTCTGGGTGCATGCTTCTAACTCTAGATCACATGCTATCATAGGATTCTGAGAAGGAAATCTGAAATCATATCTAACTTTGGCTCAATGCAAGATTTTCATGAATAAGAATGAATATTTTCACAGTTCAAAATATAAGGGAACTAATAGGATATTTTGAGCCTGTGTGCAATCCCAAAACTATCTATGGGGATTGTTTGAGAAAACTCTGTCTGTAGTAATTTGAGCTTGACTATTTCTGTTACCTCCAAAATAAGGTAAAGATGGCATGAATAGAGCAAGATGAGAAACTATGTAAGTTTCTTAGAGAACCTTTCTAAAGCACAATCTGAGACATAAAAGAAGGGAAATGTTTCTTAAATATCCTATAGCCTTTTAAAGAAAAGTACCGACATCTCCATAACGTTCTGCAAGAATCTACTAGACACAACTTCATAGATACCCTAGAACACTTGAACTCTATGCTCTAATACCAAGTTTGTAACACCCCAAGAGTACACCCTAGATTCCACACGGTGCTTAGAACCACCAACGATCCCAAGCTAAACCATGAACTGGCATACTGTTAAACAATTGAATTATAATACATTAAATAACAAGTTCTGTTGTTCGTAAATATAATCATACTGAAAATCTAAAATAGATACAATACTAATAAAGCTTACAATCTGATAAACTTAGGAAATGACTCAAATTACATGACTGATTCTAAATGACATCTATGAAGCCTTTACTATACTGACTATAAATAGTTGAGACATGCCTTCAACTACCACTAATCAATACATATGAAAAATATAATTAAGGTACATGAACAATATCCGACTGAAGTCCCTGAAGTAGGAGAACTCATCACCTGTTGGCTAGAAATTGCAAATGTCTAATCATGATGTGCGGGCTACAAATGGTACCTATATTATGAATAATGTAGCAACACAGATGTATATGTGGATCAGTACTTTTGGAATGTACTGAGTATGTAGGGGTGAATGTAATAAGTAAAACTGATTTCATAGGTAATGTTAAAACATGTATAATTAGGTGTAATTAGACTCACCAAGAGATTGAAATAAATTTAAAGCTGAAATATCATAAAACATGTGTAACAAACATGATCTGATAAGATGATGAATTACTACACTTAGTTTCTTAAAACTTTCCATTTATAATATAAGTAGAACTTAAATTGGGATAAGATAAAACATGTATATGTGAACGTTCGAAAAAAACTTATATGTACTAACTGATCTGATTAACTGAATAAATTATGCTTGGGTAACGAAATGAATGAGATCTAAGAAAAAAGGATAACTAGCATATACGTATTGAGTAACTGATATATGAACACGGACTACTGAATAACACAAGATAGCTGAGCACAAATGCATAAAATTGTAAAATCTAAGGATGCATGACCAAACATATAACAAGATTCTGAAATAGTCTATAAACTTAAATACTGAAATTTGATATCTGAATATCTGATAACCGTATGCTATGGCCAAGCAGAACTAAACTGATTTCTGAACTAAATACTAAAATTAAAACTATGGGAGGTATCATCTACCGTTATGCCCCAATCTAAGCTAAAATCAGGGTGCAACCTATAACCCCAGTTGGAAGGGTGCTAGTATCGTACCACAGGTACTAAAAATGGCTGTGTCACCCCTAATATGGCAGGAAGACTCATCACATATATGTATATGTCAACCCTTATCTGGTAGAAATACATCTCAACCTACTTTGGCTACGTAGTTTTATAACTTAGGGATTGCTACTAGGGGTCAAACCCTAAACTGGCAGGAATGCCCCTATCTCTGGGTTCGCTCGATGCTAAATCTTACTCCCAATTGAATGACACTGGAATATGAAATGGTGCATGCACTATTAATTGATAACTGATAAGCTCAGGACATGGTATTCTAAAAATAATAGTGCATACGAATTCTGAGGTACTTGCTAGTATTTAAGATGATTATGATGACTAACTGTATGACAAGACTCATGGTTTATCTGAAACCATTCTAAACATACTGAAGCTAAGTAAACAACTAAATTCAGGTATTCATAACCCGCAAGACTTGATAGAAATAACAATAAGGACACATGAAAGCATTCAAAACCATGATAAGTAAGCATTATTCTAAACCTCACTTGGGAAATTCATCATACATATGGGGGTCATGAACTTGAACATGGGAATGTCTTAAACATGGGATCATAGCATGATTACAAGACCAAAATCATGAATTGAGGGATTTACATATAATTTACTTGGAATGAGACATGGGAGTTTCATCAAAACATGTAAAGACCCTAAACTTGTGCATGGGAATGAGCAAGCATGCGAAAATATCTTGGCTTCACGAATCAATTCACTACTTAGGGATTTACTATAAAGATCATAACATTGAAAATATGTATTGACTCATATCACTTGAAAACACAAATCCTCTTAACTTGAAATCAAATACATGAGGATCATGAGATAAAACATGGGAGTAGTTCACATAAATCTCAATATTAAAAATATGGGTTAAGGATTTAATCATGTGAAAATCACCATTCGAGCATATCAAGGTAATTTCAACAAAAATCATTTGTAAACATGATACATAATAAAACTTCATGGAGGTTTCATGGATATAATTCATATTAACATGCAAATATCATAACTTTGAACTTAAAGAATGGATTTTGGGGATCTATGGGTGAAAGGGACCCATGAATAAACTCCCACATAATTTATTTGATTAATTGGATGTTAAAGCTTGAACTTTGAATCTGTAAGCGTGTTCTTGAATCTTCTCCTTGAAATTCTTGAATTAGGAAACTTGAGTTCTTTATTTTCTTGAATAAAATTTTATGAAGTTCTTGGTGTTCTTGAGGGGCTAGGGTTTTCTTGGATTGTAAAGGATGAATGATAATGTATCCAATGCTTTTGGGGCTGAAATTATGTGTTTTGGATGGATTTGGGTGAGGGGAAGTGATCAAAGTTCCCCTAGACCCTTTAGGAACCAAAAAAGTGAGTGAAATAGCTCTGTATCGCATCGGCCTTCACGTTGGGGACAGTAATGTGTCACGTTGCAATCACGTCGACTTACTTCCTCACACGGAAAAAGCCATAACTTTTCACTCAGGTATTGAATTAAGGTAAAATTGGTATCGTTGAAAAGCTAAATTAATTGTCTACAATTTGATGGGTATTGGGATACAAAATTATACATATATAAAAAGTTATACATTCTCAAATTAGACCCTTGTAGAATCGAATATCAAACTTTGGACGATCAAAGGCTCTTAACTCAACTTTGTTCTAAGTGATTCTTATAAATATTTTTAACTAGAAAGCACATCAAACAAGAGTATAATGATCATAAAACTTATATTCACATGGGAATAATTTGGATTATAACTTATACATGTAGAAACGATGGTTCAAAGACCGGCCCGAAAATGCGGGGTGTTACAGTTAGGTTGCTATTTTTTCAAACTTATCTTAGGGTTTTTGCCATGATTTTCTTACAAAAATTTAAGTTTTACTTTTCTTAGAAGAAAAAAAAAATAATACCATAATTAATTTTACTTTTTCTGAAAGGAAAATATAAAACTTTTACATATTTGGCTAACCTCTTTCTAAGAGGAAAGGTTTTGAAACTCTATAAATAGAAGACCCTCTTCTCATACCAAAACACAATAGCATCCGCAATGTAGTTATCAAAGAGTATTGTTTAGATGGAGATTTCTCCCAATAGGTTTTATGTTTTTCAATATTAGTTTTTCATATGTAGGTCATTTGACCAAAATATCAATAATATATTTTTAGTATTATATTTTTCTTTGTTATCTGATTTATCGTATTTATAGTTTGCAAACTTTAAGCTTCTGCATGATGCCCTATCAATTTCGAACCCAACAAGTGGTATCAGAGCTTAAGGATCAAAGATTCAATGGTTTGGTGAAACGAGATTAAAGACAAGTTCAAAGTGGTTTCAAAATCAAGCTGCAACCAATTTGGCGATAATGACGATTTTGTTTAGCTACATGTGGAGAAGAAGTTTTAAGCATATTACAATAATCATGTTGCTGCATCTTTAAAAATAAAAACAAAATATTAATTTGTAACTCACTTTTAACCATAATATTTTAAATTTTATTTTTTACCATGGCAAGCAGTAGTGATGAAGATTATGTGAAGAACAAAGATCATGTATGCAAAGAAGGTGGCTCAAATTATGTCAAGAAAATCAAGCCAAAAAAGGGAGATTTTTTAGGGGTTTTGCCATGATTTTCTTACCAAATTTAAGTTTTACTTTTCTTAGAAGAAAAATAAAAGTAATAGCATAATTACTTTTACTTTTCTTGAAAGGAAAATATAAGACTTTTCTATATTTGTCTAACCTCTTTCTAAGAGGAAATTTTTTGGATGTCTATAAATAGAAGACCCCACTCTCATACAAAAATAGAATAACATCCACAATGTAGTCTTTAAACAGTATTGTTTAGGGGAAAATTTTCTCTGAATTAGTTTTTATACTTTTAATTTAGGTATTAATATGTCGACATTATATAAATAATATTACGTTTTAGTTTGTTTGTTCTTGTCATCTTATTTATCGTCTCAATAGTTTACAACTATAAGCTTCCGCATGACACCCTCTAGATTTCGAACCCAATGATTTAGCTGTTATTTTTTGTTGGTTTTAATATCATTAAAAGAAAATAAAGAAGCAAGGAGAGCCAAAAACTTAGCTGCTAGAAACAGATGAGTTATAAAGAAGAGAAGCAAGATGCAGAGAAGCCTTTTTTCTGTTTTTGAGGTAAAGTTGGGTGTATTTTTTTAATTATTAAATCTAGCTTAAATAGTTACAACTAAAAATAGATTAAACCTACCATAAAATAAAACTTGTTTGCTATAAAAAATAATAACTAATTAGTCTCCTACCAAAAATAGAAATCCCAATTTGACTAGGAGTTGTATGTAAAAAAGTTGGAGAAAAACAAAAAATAAGTCATGTGCATTATTCCTTAAAGAAACTTTAACACTTTTCCTTGCTTTAGGAGCTGTAAAATTTTTGTCTTTTGTCATGGAATTTTCACACTTGATAACCAAAAGTGACCTTGTGAATAAATTTGCAGATTTATCTTTTGGATTGTACTAAATTAAATTTACTTCTCATCTTGAATGCAACACTTGACTATTAAATTCTTTTGGCATGTCTTCCCACTTCTTTTGCATTTTATTTTTTTGAAACATAGATAACTCCTCCATTGCTTCAATTTATTTAGGAACATTTGATAAGAAAATAAACTACTAAACACGAAATTACTCCTAAGCAACTAAAAATTAGCAACTAGAAGAAGAGTAGATGAAGAAGAGAACACACAGATTAAACAAGAAATAAAAGAAAAGTTCATAAATGCAAATGATAGATAGTGAGACATACACCTACACCAATGAATAACACCAAGGTGTGTATCAAACACAAAGACACACAACACTAATGGAGGATAACACCACACTCTTAGGTGAACACAAAAGGATCCACTCCTCAAGCACCAACCTTTCTTGCCAAAATGTCAACAAGAGTGATTCCACATTCAATAATGACCCTAGTTTCAATGTTTTTTCCCAGACCTACACTAAAATGGATTTTCCAAGTCAAAAACTAAGGAAAGCAAATACAATTTGAGTTTCACTCAATCAATTCATCAAAACTAAGGAAAATAGAAGACTAATTGTCTTTTTATACTTATTACAAACAAAACTAAAATACCCTTAATGAAGGCTACTCCTTTGGAGTAAAGGAGGAGTCTTAAAAGACCATAATAACCCTAAGTTGAGGTGCCTTTGGAGTGTATACAACGCTGCCTTAGATTATATTCATGTCCCTCTTCACATATTAGCAAGTACACTCCTTTGGAATATGAATGCCACATACTCTCACGAGCCTCTATCTTCATAAATGGTGCCTTGTGTGTTTGGACTTGATGAATGGCACCTTTTTCATGCTCTAAAAACCGAGTATGGTTCATTCTTCAAGGCTTATGGTCCTTGGGTTAGTATCAAGGCAAGAATTCCATGCACGGGATTGCTTTATGTCTTACTCAAAACGGGCCTTTCTTGCATATTCTTGTGCCCTCTGGGTGACCAAGTCTTGAGCGTTTAGGTGTTGGCCTCCAAAGAAGTCATGAAAAGATAATGCGACCATTTGATTTGTATCATTATTGAAAGCTCCTTTAAACCTAGCAAGTTCACATATTGCTTGTGTTTGTCAATCAAAGGATCATCTTTCAATTTTTTCGATCTATGATCTTTTTCATATTCTATAGAAATATCTTCCATTAGATCAAATGAGAAATGTTTAGCTCTCATCTTAATGTTTAAAACTTCTATTCCATCACCATCATTGATGAAGAAATTGTCACAACCCGAACCTAGGCCCAAACCGCGACGAGCATCCCAAACCATGAAGGCCTGAGAGCCCTTCTCTAATTGGCAATCATATACATAACTCATATATAATAAGGAAATGTAGAAACACATAGCTATAATGGAAACATGGTCATGCTCTTACTTCAACTTATCAATTTGAATAAAAGTTCATAAATATTCCAAAAAAAAATACATGACACTAGTCTACGAAATCTCTAACAACATTGAAATAAAATATGTCTGAAATTGGGACAAGGCCCCCATTCAGACCATGAATTAGAATCACAAGACAATATAACATGGACTAAGATCCTTTGAAACAAGGAAACCTCGCCAACTTCAAACGTCTGTTATACTGGTCGACTGCTTGTCTGGACCTGGGACTGTGTCTCAGATCTTGAAATATAGGGGATCAATACAGATGTACGGGTATGCAAAGAAATGCAAAATAGCATACTTTTATACAACATACATTAGAGTAATTCATCAAATATTTTACATAAGATCTATGAAAATACATGGGCATACTTAAAAGACCTTGTAACAATTCTTTGAAATCATGACTCATTCTTTATCTTACTTTTGAGCTAGATGGTACACCTTACAAGTCTAGTACCCATGGGCTATATGGGTCCGGCATTAACTCTTTGGCCAAGCCCCCATTTCTAAGTTTGCCTCAAGGATACGGTTCCTAATACTAGTCTTGTATACCAATGTCTCAAGGACAAGTATACATTGACCTGAGCCAATCATATCACCTTAATTGGTAAAACTCGATTTCTATCGATGAGAAATTACACTCAAATGCCTTTTTGAGTAACCATGTAACTCTCTTTAAGCCCATTTTTAGCATTTTAAATCATGCATCTTTCTAAAAAGTGATTTAATGTTTGAAAATTTTTGTAGTCTAGTAAAGACTGAGTCTATTATGGCATTTGTTTGATTTGTTATCGTCATACCAAGACTTGCAAGTCATATGTCCAAGCCACAGAGTATCATGTTACAATCCTTTAATTCAAAACAAAGGGTATGGACCACCAAATCATTCATACAATACAAAATAATTTGTATATTGAAGTACATGAAAAATTATGCAAAGATTCTCTCTTTAAATTCTTAAACATGTGGTGGTCAATTACTTTATAGTAAATCATGTAATTATTTCAATAGACATCTTCATCATTTATCAACAAGTAAAACACCCTATTTTCAACTCACAATCAATCTCAAATCATTTAGCAATAGCCAAGAAATATTTATACCATGCTTTAAAAGGTGAAATTTATCAATTTGTAACATGTGAAAATCAAGAAGTGTCATAACAAGAGAGGGAGTTCAAATATTCATGCTCTCAATTCAACTTTCAAATTCCAAATGCATACATACATATATGTGAACAAAAATCAAAGTTAAGAAAAGGCCTTAAGACCAAAACATTATTATCAAAAAGAGTTCACAATGCATACTTTTAAATGTTCAAGAACCTTTCATAAATACATGATTTCTTAACATTCAAAACATTTTAAAACAATTTCACCATACCCATGTAGTTTAGGAAAACCCCACGTACCTTAGATTACTTAGTTCGAAGGATTGGACTTGAATCTTGATTCGTTTCTTAGAAATCTTGACCTAAGAGCTTGATTCTTGACCTTTGGAGGCTTAGGGTTTTCTTGAAGAAGAAGAGAGAATAATGATGTTACAAAAGCTCTTTGGGGGTTTAAATCTTGTGTTTTGGATGGTTTTGGGTGAGGGGAAAGGACTGAAATGCCCCTAAAAAAATGTGACTGAAAGATGGAAACCTCAGGGGTGAAATGGAGGGTGTGTTGCATGCTATGGAACGCCGAAATGGAGTGTGCGTCGCATGCTAATCGGGCGCAGCTACTGCCTCTCTCATGAAAATAGCTATAACTTTTCGCTCGGGTATCGGATTAAGGCGAAATTGATATCGTTGGAAAGATGACTTAATTATCTACAGTTTGGAAGGTTTTGAGATGAAAAATTCCACATATATCAAAAGTTATACACGTTCCAAGTAGACCCTTGTAAAATCGAACACAAAGATTTAGCTGAATCAAAGGTTCTTAGCTCAACTTCGCTCTATGTGATTCTGATAAAGATCTTTCACCTCAAAAGCACTTCAAACATGAGGATAACGATCAGAAACTTATTCTCACTTGGAAATAATTTTTATTAGAGCTTACACACATAGGAACAATAGTTTGATTTTTGGTTCGAATGTGCAGGGCGTTACATTATCTCTCCCTTGGGATCATTCATCCCCGAATGATGGGTAGGGACTTTTTGAAGCTCTAAAAGTGTAGAATAAAGGACATAATTTTGTATTGAATATTTTTCCACAACAAAATATGCAAAGTTATCAAACGAGCTTGATGGTAACCCCTAGTGAACATGTAAATACGAAGCGCGAGGTAATGAGACTTTACATAGGGATGATCTTGCACATGAGTTCTATGAATCATAATCATCATAACATAAGGCATGAGTTAATTTGGTGATAACAGGTTTGATTTACAGCAGTACTAATCATGAAATAAGGTTTTCATGGGACATAGAATTAGAAGCATTCTCTACCTTACAAGGTACAATAAATAGACTTAAACTTAGAGACACCACTTGGCTATTCTCCAACATTAAATAGCATGCCTCACCCTCTCCATCTTACAATTTTTTCGTAACACACCTAACCACAAGAATTTGAGTCCCACTACATAGTACTTGTATGTTGAAGCCTAACTCGGAGAAAAGAGATGCTAGCTTAAGCTATGGGACTCTATACTCTATATCTCTTTAGGAATATTTCTTCAACTTATCACTACCATCAAACACACTCGAGTTTCAAATCAAGGAGTACTAACCATACAGCGCATTGGTTTGTGTTTTCATAGATCATAACTTTCAAGCCTATCATTACTACACCCTCATCAAGGATCTCCCACTAAGACCAATAATTTCAAACACTCACACAAATATTTTTTCCATATATATCCTCCTGACCATTCCACATAACGAAAGTTCATCTCCTTCTCCCCCCTTCTCTTACAACTTTATCTCAAGAAATCACTTAAAACTTTTCACCTTTAAGAACATCTATTTTCCTACCAAAAACATTGCCATGCTTCCACAACTACTATCATACTAATATACAGAGGGTCATTGAGGGACCCAGAATAAACATCATGAATGGAAGAAACACTACTCAATCATAACTCATATTCATTGATCTACTCAAGGTGAAGATTCAATAGAATAGACACTAAGTGCTTCACATATCAAGTTTCTGGATCATAAGTAGAGAGTCTCTCTATCATAAAAAAAACATAGCATGAGTACTTAGGATAGACCATAGTGAGAAGCACAAGCTCTTATATCATGAGTTTTCTAACATAAGTTTGGGATTCATGAAGTCAAAGATTGAGACAAGGACTTCTACTCAAAGCTATAGCTTCTCATTTTCAGAGCTGAAATAGTCATGAGTTCAGATAGTTTTATCATTTTGGCTAATCCCGACATAAACTAAATTTGTAATGCATAAAAAGCATAGTTTCTTTGAATCAAGCATTTTCTGAGACATGGATTTTTCTTATGGATCATGAGCAACATAACATAGAGCTTGGATACTTGGAATATTGGATCACTGAGGACATTATTGCTTCTAGTTTAGAGGTCAGAACATGACATGAGTTACATAGCGAGCTCAAATCTTAGACATAGGTAGGACTTGAATACATAAGACATTGGTAGATGTCCATTCAAATCAAATTAGGAGAAGCTTGCTTGAATAGGAATTTATTTACCATAATTCTTACTTGAAACTTGACACCACAAGAAAATTCGGGAACTACTTTAATCCATCATCTCCCCCTTAGATACTCACATTAAACCTCTCATCGTAAAACTTATAACTTAACAAAATTTGGACAGCTATACCAAAGGCGCATATTTCCTACCTATATTTTCTCAAGTTCAACTTTAATGAACACTATTCAACAACTCCCCGGACTTCTCCGTACTACAAAATTCAAAAATACAAACTCGTTTCACATGACACTTATCCCATACAATCTTATCTAACAACATGCTATCTGGGGTCCAACTATTCTTATATCATTATTACTCTTATCACCTTAATGACTCAACCACAATTCATTATTTTTAACACTAGTCCTCATGTGTATATATATCACCATTTATCCACTTCTTTTTTCACAAGTTGCCAGCCTAGGACATTTCACACATCACATCAACCCTACTAATTAATTCCTAAAAAACATGCATCATTAATCTTAAGCTACTACTCTTACCACCACACTTCACATCTAAAGTTCAAGCCTATAGTCCAGCGTCAATCATGTACCACCAACGAGGCATGCCACATACTATACTAATCAATCGAATAAAAATATCAACCTAAGTCTCATATTTCACTTAACTATGGCCCATAAGTTCATCCTATCCACAACATTACTACTACACCTCAAAATCTACTACATACCTTCTCAGGTGTGCTACTAGTTTACAACTACTAAAGAAAAGACAAATCAAGGGGGTAACATCACATAATAAAGATAGTCAATCCTAATCTTTTACTGTAACCCATTACCATCTACTAACATATTGTACTTACATATTGTACTTCCACACGTCATATTTACTTACCCATGCATACGTCACATTTACCTTCAAAATTCAATAACACCAATGAGTCACTACCCATAACCTATTGACAAATCTACTCCTTTCTACTTACCACTTATAAATGATTTCTACAACCACCATAACTATCCATTCTGAGATCTTTCCTTATTTTGAATAAATAATAATCATATCCAGTCACTTCCTTCACAGACTACTATATAATCTACAATTATTGATACCACTTTAGTCTATAATTATAAACTGGCAACCATCCCTCAATCAATGGTTATACAACTAAAACTCTTTATTTACACAAAATTCACCCTCACTCTGACTTCTAACCTTGTGACTTCACATCACCAACTTCTTGGCCCATCTCACTACCAATAGGTCATAACACTTTAACATATACTACTACTCGGGTGGAAATATAGTTCCAACACTCTACTACATATCCTTACCTTTACGCATGACATCTGCAACAAGAATTTTGAAAGGGGACTGCATACACTCCATACCTCAAGCTCAACCGCATGTGGTATAAGCTGAAATCAATACACTCTAAAGACCTATGGAATCCTCTCAAGTCTTTGTGCTATCTCATAACTGTATGGATAACTCAACTAGAGAACCACATCACTGTGGAGATAGACTCTTAAACATGTATCACCTCGATAATAAGGCATGGCCCATGAAATTAGAATAAGGAGTAAATTTGGATATCTTTCTTATGGATGATGTTATAGCACAAACTAGAGTACGAAAGAATAAGAAACAACTCCTAAATATTTGGTAGCCTCCTAATTGTAAGTGTTGTGCACAACACCCCCATAATCAAGACTCTACTAGACACAATTTTGCAGACACCCTGGGACCATGAACCATGCTTTGATACCAAGTTTGTCATGACCCAAATCGAGGCCTAGGTCGCGATGAGCATCCCGAACCATGAAGGCTTGAGGGTCCTTTTCTAATTGGTAATCATATACACAACTCATATAAAATAAGGAAATATGAAAAACATAGCTAAAGCAAAAACATGGTCATTCTCTTACTTTAACTTAATAATTCGAAGAAAAACTTCATAAACATTCAAAAAATATACATGACACTTGACTGTGAAATCTCTAGCAATACTGAAACAACATATGTCTAAAATTGGGACAAGACCTTAAGTTGAACCATGAACTAAAATCAAAAGACAATATAACATGGACCAAGACCCTTCGAAACAATGAAAGCTCACTAACTTCAATCGTCTAGTATATGGTCGACTACTTAGCAGGACCCTCAGACTATGTCTTAGATCCTAAAATATAGGGGGTTAATACAGATGTACTTGATAACGCTCAAACTACACCTCTCAATAAGAATATAAGCGATTGCTGTCAATATAAAACCCAACTAGGTCGGCGTCGAATCCCACAGGGAACAATGTAAGTGGTGATTAAACTAATTTGAAACTATAGGTATAAGTTAAATTCAAACCAATGATACGAAAACATAAAATGGAGATTTCTGATGATCAAAAAAATAATTTTGGTTACGTTAGTTTTAGTGCTCATAATCAAGAGTTTATGAAAAAGCAGAATTATGTTCACTAGGGATTTTGGTACTTGACGGATGCTACTAGTGGTTCAGGATTCTCACGGTGGGTAGGAAAACAAACTATATTTATTGAAGTTATGCTTAAATGTCTCTCAACCTACTTAAGCATTTAATTACCGAATCCTCTCAGACTTAGGGAATTTATATTCACTGCCCAGATTTTACCTCAAGTTAACCAACCTTTTTACAGCGCTGATCATTAAATAGAGTATTTCCCAATCCCTGTTCATAATTCACTTCCTACTATATTTGATTTCATTCTCAAGAAAGTCAAAGTAGGTTTTATCCATTGTTTACAACCAACATACGTTAATTAAAACCTCAAAATTATCAAGAAGTCCTACCACCTTTCGAATCCTGATCACTCAGCACCTTATCAAGACCTAACCCTAGATCCCATAATTCAGGTTAATGGAATTTAGCTGCTCATGACAAAATAATTAAAGCAACTAGATGAATTCATACTTTGAAAGATAAACTTACCACAAGATAAATAATAACTAGTGAATCTCAAATTAGATCACAATATAAAATCCCAAAATAATGATTAAATTTTCTTTAAAATAGTTGTTTTTTCAAGCCAAGAAGTTAAAGAGAGAAAATATCAAAGTATATGTCTCAAAACTCAAGGTTTGCCCCTTTCCCCCAAGAAAACCCTAAACAAGGCTTCAAATAGTTCATTCTAAATAAGAAACAAAATAATAAAATTTTAGAAATCCTTCAGATTTGGTGATGACATTTGTGATAGCCTATCAGGAGGCTGACAACTTATCACAAATATCATCAACTCCTTCTTCAGTTTTGGATCTTCTTGCTTAAGGCTGACGACAATCTTGATGATTTATCAGCTCCTTGATGACCTATCACAAAATGTCATTAAGGCTCTGCTTCAGTTCTCCTATGCTGCCTTAGGCTGACGACATTCTTGACAGCTTATCAGACCCTTAATGCCTATCATAAAATGTTATCGCAGCTTTCAACTTAGGCCAATTCTCTATCTACTGCTGACGATGCAACTGATAGCTTATATTTAGATTTCTTCAGATTTCAACTTCTTTGCTTCCATTCTTGTTGGTTCTCTATCATATCAGCTTCTACTATAAAATTAAACATAAAACAATCAAAAATGACAAAAGTTGCTTAAGACTTTACAATTATTCTTAGTTAAAAGCCTTAAATGTTTTAGCATCTGGTCACACATCAACACCCTTAACTTGAAACAATTGCTTATCTTCAAGCAAATAAAACACAACATTACGATGCTTAACCAAGAGACACACACGATACCTATGATAGTTGATCATCAATTTTAGTTCAAAACACATTACCCTCTCTATTTTTAATCACTTTAAACCCATCTGTATACATCCATGAAGTTCAACAATGTGACAGAAAGGAATTAAGATATGGTATCAAATTAGCAACAATAACCATGCCTATATAAAATTACACTACCCAAACAAGTAGGAAACTAGCAATGCAATCAATGTGCCCTTCAAACAAAGAAGTCCTTCCTCACTCATATATGAAATCAAGCATGTAAATGCAGGGACGGTTAAGAGACACTCACTCTCAGTAAGAAGTTCTAGTCAATGTATGCCAAATACCATAAGCTTTCCCTTATTTTCATTACTGAAGCTTTCAAACAGTTAAGTTAGGATCACTATAGGACTTTTCTTTAGTTTGTAATGTAGGCTTGGGGCTGGTATGATATACAAGGATATTTAAAGTAACTAAGCCTCCTTGGCACTACACTATTTT
>NC_061111.1:150279840-150294495 GCF_002878395.1 Capsicum annuum
GTGGGGGGGGGGGGTCTCACTTATCAACCTTTACCTTATTTCTCCCTTTCTTGATTAAGAAAATTCAGGATGGGTGTGGTCATTTAATCAATCATTTTCTCTTTTGCAGGACTTTTCTTTTCTCATTCTTTTTCTACCACACCCAGCCTTGCATATATATATAGAGAGAGAGAGAGAGAGATAGATATAGACATTTATTACCCTTCTTCATACTCACTTTACATCATGTACCCCTATGATAGCCACCCTCAACTTAGGCTATTTGCCTAAGTTAAAGTGCATAATATCCAAAGAGGATCAGGGCCAAAATAGGTTCATTGTGATACAAATGCGAAGGTGATAGGATAATAAAAAGAATAGGCATTTAGGCTCAAAATCAAGATCAAGGGATATTATTCACACATGGAAGGTTATTTAGGCTAAAAGTGGACTAATATCAACAATGACCTATGATTCTTTCCTAACCCCTATCCTACAACCAAGGCAGGACCAACCGGGCAAGTTCTTGATTTAACACACAACGGGAACTAGGTAGTATCTCACACACACATGGCACAAAGGTACATCATAAGCTACTACCCATTTGGTTCATGAAATTGTTAGCAGTGATTATCATGTCACTAATACTAATGCCATAAAAAGATTCACAATAGTCACATATAGATGCTCATCTCACAGTTACCAGATAGACAATTAGAGAGGTATTTATCATTCCAAGAAAAATCAACAAAAATATGTCAACTGTCCTAGATACTTATTTTTCCGCAAGTTAACCACAACACATCATAAAACAAACACAATATGCCTAAACATGCCGGCTATACTAGGAGTAAGACTCCAGGGATGAGAGGCACGACAACAAAAATCAAAGGAGGACATCAACACCCACAAGTAGCCCCATGCTCAACTTAAAATCATGCATTTTCCCCAATGTATCAAACCAAAAAAAGAGAGTTAGAAACATACCTGTGGCACCACAGGTGATAAGATCTGATGTCAATTATATAATATGAATACAAACAACAAAATACCTTGGGTTGCCTCCCAAGAAGTGCCTAATTTAGTGTCGTGGCATGACTCAATGATCTTGACTACTCAGACTTCATCAACATACCTTGCTGATAATTATTTATGTCTCCACTTGAAGGATTTGAAACACCGTCCTAACTGTTGATCAATACATCTATGAGGCGCATTGGGCAAACGTACGAATACAATGACACTTCCTTTATCTCGTCACTTTGATGACTTAAATCTCTTACCTAACTTCATATCAAATTTCTAGATAGGTGCACTGGGTATTGATGAAATTATCAATAATCCACTTGATACATATTGAATTTTGCCTTTACTGACCTTAAAGTGGGGGGTTTCATTTTGCTCTTTTTGAATGCCAAACTCCAAAATATAAGAATTATGTTCCTCATCCTTAAAATACCTCAGCTGCTAGGGTAGGTGGACTTCCAGCTCATCCACCAAGCACAATATTGAAAAATGGTTCGAATGAGGTCTTCTCCTTAATTTTGGAGTTGCATCCTTCTGGGCATCCTCACCCCAAATTGATCTAGAGTCTTTAGAAGATATTTGCTTAGTTTCTTGTTTTGCCTCTAGCACTGTTTCCTCAATCTTAGCATCATCCCTCATGGTTGGTTCGGTTGGTTGGAAAATCATCGAGGGTTGCTTAACATCAAGAACAACATCGATATAGGATTCTTGTTCCTCATCTTCACACTCGTCAATTATGTTAAATGATTCCATAGATAAGATATCATCTAAACATAATATGGAAAAGTGATTTGAATGCTTGACCTATATATCCATATCCTCTATCATTCTTCTTTCCTCGTTATTTTCCCTTATGTCTTGATGTATATCACGTATGATATCATTCGTTGTGTCTACAAAATCCAACATTAGTTGAAGAATAGATTCAATGCCACTCTTTTCGGTGCTTCGTTCTTCCTGTTCTTGACCATAGGACCTATCAAAATCATAAGAAGAACTAGAATTTGGTTAGTATACCAGGGGAGGGGGCATTTAGGCAATCACTCTAATGTCCATCTTAACCACTATATAAATAACAATCATACTCCCGGTAGGATGGAGATGGTGCAGACATCTCTCTCCAAGGAGCATATCTATAATCTTTCAAAAAGTGAGGTCGATCACAATATGAACATGGATCATCAAGATAAGATTTTCAACCATCAAGCTCATGTTCATTCCATGATGCCATAGTAATAAGTAAACTAAAATAACAATCTATATAACACAAGAAATAAAATAAAAATGAAAACAAATATTTACAAGTTTGAATTCAAGCAAGTAGGCTAAAATTTCAAACCAATTTAATAAGCCAAATTGTTCCCCGGCAACGGCGCCATTTTTGATAACGCTCAAACTACACCTCTGAATGAGAATGTAAGCAATCGTTGTCAATATAAAACCCAATAAGTTAGGGTCGAATCCCATAGGGAAAAATGTAAGTGGTGATTAAACTAATTTGAAACTATAGCTATAAGTTAAATTCAAACCAATGATACGAAAACATAAAATAGAGGGTTTTTGATGATCAAACAAATAATATTTGGTTACGTTAGTTTTAGTGTTCATAATCAAGAGTTTATGAAAAATCAGAATTATGTTCACTAGGGATTTTGGTACTTGACGGATGCTACTAGTGGTTCAGGATTCTCACGGTAGGTAGGACAACAAATTATCTTTATCGAAGTTATGCTTAAATATCTCTCGACCTACTTAAGCATTTAATTACCTAATCCTCTCGGACCTAAGGGATTTATATTCACTACCCAGATTTTACCTCAGGTTAACCAAACTTGTTACAATGTTAATTGTTAAACAGAGTATTTCCAAGTCCCTGTTGATAATTCTCTTCCTACTATAGTTGATTTCTTTCTTAAGCAAATAAAAGTAGGTTTTATCTATTATTTGCAACCAATAGACGTTAGTTAAAACCTCAAAATTATCAAGAAGTCCTACCACCTTTCGAATCCTGATCACTCAGTACCTTATCAAGACCTAAACCTAGACCCCATAATTCAGGTTAAAGGAATTTAGCTGCTCATAATATAATAATCGAAGCAACTAGATGAATTCATACTTTGAAAGATAAACTTACCACAAGATGAATAATAACTAGTGAATCGCAGATTAGATTACAATAGAAAATCCCAAAATAATGATTAAATTCTCTTCAAAATAATTGTTTTTTCAAGCCAAGAAGTTAGAGAGAGAAAATATCAAAGTATATGTCGCAAAACTCAAGGTTCCCCCCCCCCCCAAAAAAAAACCCTAAACAAGGCTTTAAATAGTTCACCCTAAATAAGAAAATAAAATAATAAAATTTTAGAAATCCCTTGGATTAGGTGACAACATTTGTGATAGCCTATCGGGAGGCTGACGATGAAGCTGATAGCTTATCACGGGGCTAACGACTTATCAAAAATGTCGCCAGCCACACTTTTCTTCAATTTTCAACTTCTTTGCTTCCATTCTTGTTGGTTCTCTACCATATCAGTTTATACTACAAAATTAAACATAAAATAATCAAACACGACAAAAGTTGCTTAAGACTTTACAATTATTCTTAGTTAAAAGCCAAATGTGTTAGCATCTACTTACACATCAGTAATGGTACGCAAAGAAATCCAAAATAATATACTTTTATACAATAAACATTAGAGCAATTCATAAAATATTTTACATATGATATATGAAAATACATGGGCATACTTAAAAGTCTTTGTAACAATTCATTGAAATCACGATTCACTCTTTATCTTGCTTATGAGATAAATGGTACACCCTACAAGTCTAGTACCTATGGGCTATATGGGTCCGCCATTAACTTATCGACCAAGCCCCCACATCTAAGTTTGCTGCAAGGATAGGGGTCCTACATACTAGTCTAGTATACCAGTGTCTCAAGGACAAGTATACATTGGCCTTAGCCAATCATATCACCCGTATCGACATAACTCAGTTTCTAGCGATGATCCCTTACACTCAAACGTCTTCTTTGGGTAACCATCTAACTCTCTTTAAGCTCATTTTTAGCATTTTAAATCATGCATCAATCTGAAAAGTGGTTTAATGTCTAAAAAATTTTGTAGTCAAGTAAGGTCTAAGTTCATTATGGCATTTTTCTGATTTGGTATCGTCATACCAAGACTTGCAAGCCATATGTCTAAGCCGTATAGTATCATGTTACAATCCTTTCATTCAAAAAAAGGGTATGGACCACCAAATCATTCATACAGTACAAAATAATTTGTATATCAAAGTACATGAAAACTTATGCAAAGATTCTCTCTTCAAATTCTTAAACATGTGGTGGTCAATTACTTTGAAGTAAATCATGCAATTCTTTCAATAGACATTTTCATCATTTATTAATAAGTAAAACACTCTCTCTTCAACTCACAATCAATCTCAAATAATTTAGCGGTAGCCAAGCAACATTTATACCATGGTTCAAAAGATGAAATTTATCAATTCGTAATATGTGAAAATCAAAAAGTGTTATAACTAGAGAAGGAGTCCAAATATTCATGCTCTCAATTCAACTTTCAAACTCCAAACGCATACATACATATATGTGAAAAAAATCAAAGTTAAGTGAATGCCTCAAGACCAAAATATTATTATAAAAAAGAGTTCACAATGCATCCTATTAAATGTAATTAAAGAACCCTTCATAAATACATGATTTTTCCACATTCAAAACATTATTAAAACGATTTCACCATACCCATGTAGTTTAGGAAAATCCCACGTACCTTAGATTACTTAGTTCAAAGGATAAAACCTGAATCTTAATTCATTTCTTGGAAATCTTGACCTAAGAGCTTGATTCTTGATGTTTGGAGGCTTAGCATTTTCTTGAAAAGGAAGTGAGAATAATGATGTAACAAAAACTCTTTGGTGACTTAAATCTTATGTTTTGGATGGTTTTGGGTAAGGCAAAAAGACTGAAATGCCCCTGGAAAACATGACTGAAAGCTAGAAACCTCAGAGTTAAAATAGAGCATGCGTCGCATGCTCTGGAGCACTGAAATGGAGCATGTTTCACATTCTAATCGCGTGCAGTTACTGCCTCTCTCAAGAAAATGGCTATAAATTTTTGCTCGGGTATCGGATTAAGGTGAAATTGGTATCATTGGAAATCTGACTCAATTATCTACAATTTGGTGGATCTTGAGCTGAAAATTCCACATATATCAAAATTTATACACGTTCAAAGTAGACCCTTGTAAAATCGAATACAAAGATTTAGCCGAATCAAATGTTGTTAGCTCAACTTCACTCTAAGTGATTTTGATGAAGATCTTTCACCTAAAAAGCACTTCAAACACGAGGATATTAATCATGAAACTTAGTCTCACTTTGAAATAATTTCTATTAGAGCTTACACACATAGGAACAACAGTTCAATTTCTTGTTCAAATGTGCGGGGTGTGACAACAATGCTCATCCTCAAAGGATACTTTGTATCCTTTTTTTACTAACTTGTAAATACTGAATAAGTTTTGATCAATATCAGGTACATAAAGAACATCTGAAATGGCTTTATTACTTGAAATTATTTTGATGACAACAATTCTTTTTCCTTTAACAAGATCCAGTCACTATTTTTGATCCTAACTTTGGATATTTCAATAGGTTTAAATTCTTTAAACAAACTCTTGTTATAAGTCATGTGGTTGGTGCAACCGCTACGTATCAGCTAAAAATTTATTGAAACCTTACTTGAGATACATGTTGCAATAAAAAGATAGTCTTCTTCTTCTTCTTCATTGAACACATGTGCATCTGCTTCATGGTTCTCAAATATGTTTTTGCAAATCACTGCTTCATAGACAAGGTAATTACACTTGCAGCACTTCGCGTCTAGCTTTTTCCAACATATGTATGGTGGATGACCCATTTTTCCATAGTGCTCACAAGGTGGGTAGTTTTTTAAATTTTTACCCCTACTTTGAGTTTTGTGGCTGGCTACTAAGGCTTCTTTAACCATACTATCTTGCCTCATAAGTCTCCTTTGCTCCATTGCCTGAAAAGAATTTAACAACTATGCCAAGGTAATCTTGGACAAATCTTGTGTATTTTTCAAGGTAGTTATACATGTTTCATATCTTTCAGGCACTGTGACAAGAATTTTTTCAACAATTCTTGAATCTTTGAATTCAGTGCCTAGTAATCTTACCTTATTAACAATGCCAAGTAATCTGTCTGAGTACTTTTTTACTATCTCAGAGTCTTTCATTCTTTATAACTCTAACTCTTTTATTAAATTCAGTACTTGCATTTCTCGAATTCTTTCATCTCTAACATATTCTTTCTTCAGAAAATCCCAAATTTCTTTTGTTGACGTGAGAGACATAATTCTTGTAAAAATAGTTGTTGAAAAGGAAGAAAACAAAGTTGCCTTCGCTTTATACTTTGTGATTTTCTTTTCCTTGTGACTCTTGATTTGGGATATAGAGGGATTGTTTGATAGCGAAATAATTTCATAATCCTCTTTCATAGATTCCCAAAAATCAAGATCCTCCAAGTAAGTTTTCATTCTCACAACCCATAATTGATAATTTTCACCATAAAAAAGGGAGGACCCATTCGTGAAAAACTATATTTAGAATTCATCTCTTCACTCACAGGTCCCTTAAGAAAAATAGCTCTAGATATCAATTATTGGTTTTAATACCATTAAAGAAAAATAAAGCAAAGAGCCAAAAACATAGTGGCTGAAAACAAATAAGTTATATAAGAAGAGAAAAGAGACGCAGAGAATCCTATTTTCTATTTTTGAAGTAAAGTTGTGTGTATTTTTTTTACTAGTTTAGGTGCAGACGCCTTGAGTGTGTACCTCACTTTAATGAGTTCAAACATTATACTAAATAGGATATTTATTTAAATAATAAAGATGAATATAATAATTAAATTTAATATTTTTTGAGTATGTAAAGATGGAGAATTTATTTATTAAACCTAACCTTTACCAAAAATATTTTTAAAAGTCGATCTACATTCATCAACCATTTGTAAATTGCAACAAAACAATACAATAATAGAGACATCAAAATAATACAATTAAATCTAATCTTTACACACAAAAATTTTCTCAAAGTCGCCTGACACTCATCTACCATATGTAAACAATAACAAAATGATATGATAATAAAGATATCAAAATAATATAAATAAATCTAACCTTTATATAAAAAAAATTCTCAAAGCCGACCAACATTTATCTATCACTTGTAAAATGCAACAAAATAATACCATAAAAGTGATATCAAAACAATACAATTAACTTAACTTTTACACAAAAAAAATCTCAAAGTTGATCGAGATTCATCTATGGACTGTAAACTACCACAAAATAATAAAATAATAGAGATATTACGATAATACAATTAAACCTAACCTTTACCTAAAAAAAAATTCAAAGCCGACCAATATTCATCTAGCATCTATAAATTAAAATAAAATAATAAGATAATAAAGATATCGAAACAATACAATTAAATATAACATTTACACAAGAAATTTTTCAAAGTCAACCAACATTCATCTACGACCAATAAACTATAAAAAAAATATTATAGTGATCACAAAATTTTGATTTTGATCCAACTAATTCTTGTCTAAGCAAAATAATGATTTTGAATAATATATATCTATATATATACATATATATCTATATATATACATATATATATATATACATATATATATATATATATACATATATACACATGTTTAATTCTATTATGCTGACAAAAACAGTGAAGAAGTTGAGAGTTATAAAATCAAGCACCTACAAATCTAGACATGCAATCGAATCAAGTTAGATGAACATCAATCATATTCTCCCAATAGACAAACCGATTTGTTCTCTAGTTTAACGTATATCTCAATATTTATAAAAGTATTTTCTTAATTAATAGATTCCTATTTTAGGAGTATTTTTCTAATTGAATAGTAGAAAGGAAAATATTAATTAATTCTCCTACCATATATTTTAGGAGTCCCATATATTTTAGGAAGTTTAGTAGAAAGAAAAATATTAATTAATTTTCCTACTATATATATTTTGAGTCCCATATATTTTAGGAATTCTAGTTAATATAATAAAAAATAATTAAATAATAAATTAGAAAAATAGTGAAAAGACAGTTTTGTCTAAAGAAGAGTGTTTCAATGAAGGGCAAAAAGTTCAAAAAAATTTCTAAGGGTCTTCACACTTGTAATATATTATAGATTATAGATTATCAATTCGGCATAATAGAGATCAAAACCCATGGGCATACTTAAAACAAAACTTCAATCAACCTTGTAAAACATAGACTCAACCCTTTGTTTTAGATACCCAACATGTCTAAAATCCCACGGGCTAAATCTGCCATTAACCCGTTGGCCAAGCCTTTTATCCAAGTTTGTTGCAAGGATAAGATTGTCTGGTCTAAGTATACAACTACACGAAGCAAGTATACGGTGATAGTCTAAATTTCAGGATAAAATTACTCCCGCATCAATAAAATACAATTTCAGGCAATACGGGTTCTAAACTCATGCCTTCCTCGAGTAACCATCTAGCTCTTGTTAGAGCCCATTTTTAGCCTCTTAAAACATGTATATTCTCTTAAAACATGGTATGAAGTCTGAAAAGTCAGTAGTCTAGTCTGGTCTGAGTCTGTCATGGCATTTGTATGATTTGGTATCGTTATACCAAGACTTGCAAGTCTCATATAAGCCATATCAGATCATGTATTTAGCCCTTTATTTAAAAACATGTTATTTGACTACCAAAATAATTCAATTATCACATGAGAGTTCTTATTTCAAAGCACATAAAGACTTATGCAAAACACTCTTCTTTCAAGACTTTAACATTAGATGGCCATCATTTTCATAAATCATATGCAATTCTTTCATCTAACACAAAAGAGCATTTATCAATAAGAACCATCTCTTGAACACAAATAAAAGGATAATTCATATTTGATAAGGTGACATATAAAACTCATGTTTATCATTGTTCGTTAAAACCCCCCAACAAAAGTCAATAAATAAATCTCATCATCGAAAAAGGGGGTTTATAGTTTATGCTCTCAAATCCATTTCAAAATCCATAATACATGAACAATTCGGATCTATATGAGTGATTCAAAAAGTGAAAAGCATAACTAGTAACGAATCTTCTTGTGTTGGGACAAGTAGCCCAATCAGAGTCACACCAGCAAATCAAAGTATTAGTAGGTTCAGCCTTTAAGCAGATACATTGGCCAACAGAATTTTTTAGGTACCTGACTACCCTAGTAGTTGTTTCCCAGTGAGAGTTCTTGGGATGGTACATGAATTGGCTGAGAGTTTGGACAGCAAAGTTAATGTCTGGCCTTGTAATATTGGCATACATAAGCTTCCCAACAAATTTTTAGTAAGATAAAATGTCAGATAAAAGTTCATCACCTTGTACACTTATTTCTTGGTCATACTCAATAGAGGTGGGCCTGGCATTAGACTCTAAGGGAGTAATAATAGGCTTAGCACCACTAAGACCTATTTCAGCAATCGACTCTAGAATATACTTCCTTTGGTTCAGAATAATCCCTGATGTTGATCTTAAAACTTCAATACCTAAAAAATACTTGAGACCCCCAAGTCTTTCATCTTAAACTACTGATGCAACTTGATTTTGGTAGCATGGATCAAGGAGTCACTACTTCTAGTGACTAGTAAATCATCAACATAAACAAAAACTATAACAGTATCATTACCTTGATGCAGGATGAATAGGGAATAATCATGTGTACTTTGAGTAAAACCAGCATCAAGTAAGGCATGAGTAAGCTTAACATTCCACTGCCTGGAGGCTTTCTTAAGACCATAGAAGGATTTGATCAACTTACACACCTTGTGCTCCCCCTGTCTTCTAAATCCCTCAGAAATTTCCATGTAAACTTCCTCCTCAAGATCCCCTTGGAGGAATGCGTTATGTACATCCATTTGATGAAGATTCCAACCTTTATATGCAGCTAGTGCAATCACACATCTGACTGTAACCATCTTAACCACTGGTAAGAAGGTTTTATGATAGTCTAACCTTTCTTTTTTGCTATATCCTTTGGCCACTAACCTTGATTTGAACCTCTCCACTTCACCATTGGCAAGATATTTGATTTTGTATATCCACTTGGAACCAACAGTATTCTTCCCTTTAGGTAGATCAATAATAACCCATGTGTTGTTAGCTTTCAAGGCTTGAACCTTTGATTTCATAGCTTCCACCCACCATTCATCTTTTATAGACTGTTTATAATACTGAGGCTTAGTCATAGTTGAGAATTTGGATAAATAGCACTAATAAGTAGGACTCAGATTTTTATAAGACAAGTTGTTGGCTAATGGATATTTTCATATCTTATTTTTAGAAGCACCAATATAATTATGCATCCACACTGGTGGTCTGTTTGTTCTCACTGGTCTACTGGAAGAGGGTTGCAGTGGGGAACAGTTATCTTGACATGTTTCTTTATGAGTAGTGCCAGGTGAAACTGCACCAGGAACTTCAGCATCAGAAATGTCATCCTCCTCAATTGGAGCTCCTTCAGTAACACTCTCAGTATTTGTTTCATGAAATGTTTATTCATCTGTGGGAATCAAGAAATCATTAATATTTTCTCTAGATGAGGAAGCTTGTGTTTTGTGTTGGCGAGGAAGTAAAAGGAAATGTATCTTCATGAAACACAACATCTCTACTGACTAATAGTTTCTTTGAGGTGACATCCAATAGTAAATACCCCTTTTGAGATTCTGAATACCCACCAAGACTGCAGGTTTGGCCCTTTCTGTGAACTTATCACCTCTTGGGAAGATAGTGATAGCATAAGCATCTAAATACGCTGAGATTTGACAATTTGGGATCCTTGGAAAATATCAACTGAAATGGGCTCTTACTACTTAGAATAGAAGATGGTAACCTGTTCATTAGATATACGAAAACCTTTACACATAGTCCCTAATACTTAATGGGCAAGTTAGACTAAAACTTGAGAGATCTAGCTATATTTAATATGTGTCTGTGCTTCCTCTCCACAACTCCATTCTGCTAAGGAGTATGAGGACAGCTGGTCTGATATAGTATGCCTAGGGACTGGAACAATGTCTTATATTGAGAGTTGATAAAGTCAGTGCCATTATTATATCTAATGGTTTTTACCATTATGCCAAACTGAGTTTTAATCATGAAAACAAATGTCTTAATAGCCACTATCGCCTCAGATTTTAACTGCAACAGCTGCACCCAAGTGTATCTACTATGGTCATCTACCATACTCAACAAGTAATACTTATTGTCAAAAGTAGAAGTTTTATATGGACCCCACAAATCCATGTGTACAAGTTCAAAACATGTAGAGCATCTAGTAGTATTTAAAGGAAAAGACAATCTTGTCTGTTTAGCTAGTGGACACACAGAGTATTTATTCAACATGTTTGCATCTCTAGGATTCTTCATAATGTCTAAACACTTAAGAACCTGAGCAGCAGGGTGTCCAAGTCTTTGGTGCCATAAGATGCAACTGAAAGTGGAGACTTCTGCAATAAATCTGCTGGCATCTGATCTTGACTGAGTAGAACCTTTAAGAACATATAGCCCACCCTCTTGTCTACTAATCCCCTTCACCTTGCCATTGAAGAGGTCCTGAAAGATATAAAAATTTAGATAAATACAAAATGTGAAAGTTCCTTGGTTATCTTGGCAATAGACAACAAATTGAGTTTGAAGTCTAGAACATGTAGAATATCTTTGATCATATCATTTGCAAAAATGTGAGCTTCTTCTATGTGTGAGATTGTCACTTCATCACCTGTTGGAAGGTACCACTTATCCACATGCTTGGAGTCTAATCTGGTACCTCCTTTGAACAAGTGTCTACGTGCAGACACATGATATGTAGCACCTGAGTCTACAATCCGACTATCAGAACATGCTTTGGACAAGAAACAAGTTGTAATACCTATCATATTAACTTGTTTCATATTTGTTGTGTCTATGTTCAACATAGTTATAATCTGATTATACTCTTCCTCAGTGAATATGTGAGGCTTGACCTTTGGTGTGGGAGTTTCTTTATGACTAGAACTATCAGCATCAACTTGACCAGCTACCATAGTTGAAGCCTGAGAAATAGACCTCTGATCAGTGTTTACAAAGTTGTTACTACCAGTATACTGTGATCTAAAATTAGAGTTATAGCTTTGTTTCTTTATATTCTTCCAGTCATTTGGATACCCTACCAACTTATAGCAATTTTCCTTGGTATGACCCAATAAATGGCAATAATCACACTTTCTGCCTCTATAGTTAGAGTTGCTTTGTCCAAAACCTTAATTTCGGTTCACTTGCATAGAAAGTGGTTCTGATCTATCACTCACAGTCATCATACATGCTGAATGTTGCATTTTATCCTCTATAAGCATAAGCTTAGTTGAGAGTAGGAGTCACTCCTTTGAGTAATATCTGTCTTCTAGCTTGGTCAAAGGACTCATTCAGGACACTTAAAAACTGTAAAAGTCTAAGTTGCCACATATGATCTGAGTACTCTCTAGATGTAGGACAAGAAAAACTAGGAATTGGCACCAGTACATCATACTCACTCCATAAACTCTGCAATTTAGTAAAATAGGCTGAGATTGAATTTGTAGCTTGAGAGTGCATATTAATTTCATGATACAACTGGTATATACGCATACAATTCACCTTGTCATACCTATCCTTCAAATCCTCCTAAACTGCATAAGCATTCGTGGTATAAACAATGCTAGAAGAGTATTTTGATTTTTCTGTAAGTTTGGTTGATTTTATAGCTGAATTTTTTCATTCATGGCACCCAAAATTGATCAAAGTGATCCACTCTTCATAGGTGCTTCAGATAGTTCAAGCTCTGTACTCATTCCAATCAAATTAACTGGTTTAGAAAACTATAGTCTTTGGAGTTGATCTATGCAAATTGCTCTATTAGGGAAGAGAAAGTATGGTTTTTTCACTGGATCCTACAATAAGAAGTCATACAAAGAAGAATTTCATGATCAGTGGGAAACGTGTAATGCGATTTTTCTCTCATGGATCATGAATACTGTGAGTGAAAGCTTATTATCTGGGATCATGTATGCTATAAAAGCTTGCATAGTCTGGAATGATTTGAAGGAAGGATATGATAAAGTGAATCGTATGCGTATATATCAAATGCATCATGAAATCAATATGCATTCTCAAGGTACTAATTCAATCTCAGCTTATTTTACAAAGTTGAAGACCTTATGGAGTGAGTATGATGTTCTGGTTCCAAATCCTAGTTGTGATTTCCCTAAATCCATTGTCAAGAATGAACCTTGGGGATAACTCAAATCAAAAGCTAGCTCAAGAGGTGAGGATTACCCAAGTCCATATAAGCAAACCACTAGTCCATTCCCTAACCAATGTGCGACTTTTAACCCACTCTAAAACCCCCTTACGCTCAGGCCTAACTGGCACTAGCGCGTGGACCGGGAGCCTAAAATGGAGATGGACCAAACAATGTGGGAGTTTTTACCCACTCTAACACCCCCTTATGCCCAGGCCGAACTAGCACTGGCGCGTGGACCGGGAGCCCAAAATGGGGATGGACCTGGTTTTGATACCATCTCAAGAATGACCTTGGGCCTAACTCAACCTCAAAATCTAGATCAATAGATGAGGATTACCTAAGTCCATATAAGCAAACCACTAGTCCATTCCCCAACTAATGTGGGACTTTTTACCCACTCACTCTCAAGGTACAAATTCAATCTCAAACTATTTTACCAAATTGAAGAGTTTATGGAGTGAGTATGATGTACTAGTGCCAAATCCTAGTTGTTATTTTCCTACATCTAGAGAGTACTCAGATCATATGTGTCAACTTAGACTTGTATAGTTTTTAAGTGGCCTGAATGAGTCCTATGACCAAGCTAGAAGACAAGTATTGCTCAAAGGAGTGACTTCTACTCTCAATCAAGCTTATGCTATTCTCATAGAGGATGATATCCAACATTCAGCATGTATGATGACTGTGAATAATAGATCAGAACCACTTTCTATGCAAGTGAATCAAAATTATATTTTTGGACAAAGCAACTCTAACTATAGAGGCAGATAGTGTGATTATTGCCATCTATTGGGTCATACCAAGGAAACTTGCTATAAGTTGGTAGGGTATCCAAATGAATGGAATAACAGGAAGAAACAAAGCTACAACTCTAATTTTAGATCACAGTATACTGGCAGTAACGACTTTGTAAACACTGATCACACGTCTATTTCTTAGGCTTCAACTAGGGTAGCTGGTCAAGTTGATGCTGATAGTTCTAGTCATAAAGTAATTCCCACAACAAAGGCCAAGCCTCAAACATTCACTGAGGAATAATACACTCAGATTATAACTATGTCGAACAAAGACACAACAGATATGAAACAAGTCAATACGATAGGTATTACTACTTGTTTCTTATCCAAATCATGTTCTGACAGTTGGATTGTAGACTCAGGTGCTACATATCATGTGTATTCACATATACACTTGTTCAAAAGAGGTACCAGATTATACTCCAAGC
>NC_061111.1:150297495-150304893 GCF_002878395.1 Capsicum annuum
TATTTTAAATATGACAGATTGGCAACTACTGGAATATTTAAAATAAGGATTAATCTAATATGCATGCCAAATAGATTTTATGCAACATGATTCTACTACTATTTAATTTTGGCTCGTAAATCTATTGACTATAATTCAAAAATTGTTCTAATTAAGTAAAAATATGAATGAATATCTCAATGATATTATTATGTGGACTTGTTAACTAGTATTCCTTACCGTTAAAAGTTGTTTTAAGGAATAATGGACATAATTTATTTTTTGTTTTTCTTTAGCTTTTTTACATATAACTCCTAGTTAAATTGATTTTTTCATTTTTGATAGGAAACTGATTAGTTGTTTCTCTTATTTTTGGTAGCAAATATGTTATTTTTTTATGGTAGGTTTAACCTATTTTTAGTTATAATAATGACTATTTAAGGAGGATTTGATGATCAAAAAAAAATGTAGCTTTATCAAAAAAGAAAATAAACTTCTCTGTGTCTCTTTTCTTCTAACACATCTCCTGATCAATAAAAAATATAGTTTTATCAGAAAAGAAAAATAAACTTCTCTGTGACTCTTTTCTTCTAACTCATCTCTATTTTTCAGCTGCTAAGCTCTTTGCTCTTGTTGCTATGTTATTTTAACAGTATTAATATTAACAATTGGTATCATAGCCAGATTTCTTGAGGAACCTGCGAGTGAAGAGATGGATTCTAAAATAGTTTTCACGAATGGCTCCACCCATTTTTTATGGTGAAAATTATCAATTATGGGTTGTGAGAATGAAAACTTACTTGAAGGCTCTTGATCTATGAAAAGTTGTGGAAGAGGATTATGAAATTAATCCACTGTCAAATAATTTTACCATAGTCCAAATTAATAGTCACAAGGAAAGAAAACCATAAAGTCTAAGGAAAAAGCAACTCTGTTTGCTTCTGTTTCCAACAACTATTTTTTCAAGAATTATGTCTCTCACATCATCAAAAGAAATTTAGGACTATTTAAAGAAAGAATATGCTGGAGATGAAAGAATTCGAGGAATGCAAGTACTAAATTTAATAAGAGAGTTCGAGTTATAGAGAATGAATGATACAAGACTATGTGTGTATCAAGAGATTTCAACCAACTCAAGAACAATAAGATGAACAACAAGTTGCTAGTGAATCGAAACAGGCCTCACACGGCTTCACTAGACTTTGAGTTTGTGTTTTGAACAAGAAAATAAGATGAATAACAAGGCAATAATGCTAGTGAATTGAAAGAGCCCCACACGGCTTCACTAGACTTTTAGATTTAACAACACAAAGTTAACAAGATTACAAAAGAGATAGAAACTTGACATACAATATTCAAAGATCTAAGAACCCTAAAATTGAGAAAGGACCCTAAGAGTAGTGAATATCAATACCAAGTTCTTACTTTGACCAAGAGGAACTAAAGAACCCCAAGATCCTAGTTTCTAGTCAAGAGACAACACTAGGATTACTCTACTAGTGAGTTTTCGAAATTGGGGCTTCTCCAATGGAAGAGACAAGTTCCAAAATATTATAAGTGTTTTGTTGTCTTCCAAAATATGAATGAACTAACTAAAATACTAACCCTAATAAAAGGCTTATATAGTCAATTACAGAGGAGCGACAAAAGACCAAAATACCCTTGACATTAAGTGGGTGGGTTTGGGGTGTTTTTTTGGGCCTCTTCACACTTTAATAAGTATAGGCCCTTAGATGAGCTCATAAGGGCCTCACACACGGCCAAGGATGTGAACAAGGCTTGGAGTCATTGCAAATCCCGTGCTTGACTTCGTGTGAAAGGTCTCGAGCTAGGAATTCCCGTATCATCCTCTCCATCTTGAAGAGAATTTTTCCTCAAATTTGGATCATTGTCATCCTCCACCATTTACACCCGAGAAGGTCACACACATTGAAAGTGTTGTGCACTTGATATTCCGGGGCTAGATCAATCTTTTAGGCATTGTTGTTGATCCTTTCTACTACTTGGAACGGGCCATCACCGTGGCATCAACTTAGCATTCCTTTTAGAAGGAAATATATCCTTCTTTAGGTGAACCCACACCTAATCTCTTGGTTAAAGAATAAGATTTCTTATTCCTCTATTGGTTTGCCTTGCAACTTCTTAGTTTTTCTTCTCCAACCACAATCTTACCTTCTCATGTAGCTTCTTCATGGTTTCAGTCCATTTCCTTCCATCTAATATTATCACAAGATCACTTGGCAAAGGGGTTAAATCCAAAGGGGTGAGGGGGTTGGTGTCGTATACACACTTAAAGAGTGTCATCCTCGTTCTTAAGTGTATAACACGATTATAAGCAAACTCAATCAACGGTAAGTGCTCCTCCCAAGAAGCCATTTTTCCCTTAACCATGGACTGTAGCATAGATCCTAAGGTCTTATTTACTACTTCCATTGGGCCATCAGTTTGTGGGTGTCATGAGTTCGAAAACAACAACTTAGTACCCAGCCTACCCCACATGGACTTCCAAAAGTGGCTTAGGAATTTAGAATCCCTATTAGTCATTATGGTCCTCAGAACATCATGAAGTTTTACAATATTATCAACAAACAAAGAGGCTACACTAGGCGCATCATCACATTTAGAACAACGAATAAAGTGAGCCATCTTGGAAAACTGATCCACCACGACAAAAATACTATCCCTCCTTCTTCTAGTTCTCGGCAATCCCAACACAAATTCCATTGATATGTCAAGCCAAGGGCACAAAAGGGTGGACAATAAGGTGTACAACCCATGGGGTTGGAGTCGTGACTTGGCTCCTTTGCACTCAACACATTGGCCGCAAATCTGGGCCACATCCTTGTGCATTCTAGGCCAATAAAATTGTTCTTCCAAAATTTCGAGGGTCTTCTCGGACCTAAAATGGTCCATTAGACCGCTATTGTGTTCTTCCCTCACAACTAATTCGCTCCATGAACTTGAGGGAACACACAATCATCTACCCTTAAACAAGTATCTATCAAATTTGGTATAGGGATGGGAACCCGTATCTGTAACCCACCTAACCTTATCCAACTCTTCACTTTCCCTATAGATAGGAGCGAAGTGAGGGCCCTCGAGATATAAAAACTTGAGGCTTTCAAACCCCATCAACTTAGACGACAAATTAGACACAAGCACATGTTTTCGAGATAAAGCATCAACAACCACATTGTATTTACCCTTCTTGTAATGAATAACATAAGGGAAAGTTTCAAGAAATTCAATCCATTTGGCATGCTGCTGGTTAAGCTTGTCTTGTGCCCATAGATGATTCAAGGATTCATGGTCCATTCGGATTATAAATTCTTTAGGCCACAAATAATATTTCTAAGTGGCCAAGGCTCTAATTAAGGCATACAACTTTAAATCATACGTAGAGTAGTTTAGAGTTGCTACTTTGAGCTTTTTTCTAAAGTAGGCAATAGGATTCCTTTCTTGCATTAAAACAGCGACTATACCGACTTTGCTAGTATCACATTCAACCTCAAAAGTCTTGTCAAAATTCAACAACTGTAGCAAAGAGGCCGAGATGACCATAGCTTTCAAGTCCTCGAAGGCCTTAGCTTTCTCATCTCCCCACTTGAAAGAATGATCCTTTTTAATCATTTCGGTCAAGGGGGCAGAAATGGTGCTAAATCCTTTGAAAAAATGTCTATAAAAACTAGCCAACCCGTGGAAGCTTCTCGCTTCACCTACGGTTTTAGGAGTTGGCCAATTTTTAATGGCGTCAATGTTAGATTCATCCACTTCGACCCCTATTGAGCTCACCAAAAAACCAAGAAATACAACTTCATGGACACCAAAAAACACTTTTCTAGATTAGCATATAACTTCTCCTTTCGGAGGACATCAAACATACATTGTAAATGCTTTACATGCTCATCTAAGGACTTACTATACACCAACACATCATCAAAGTAAACAATAACAAAATTTCTGATAAATGGCTTCATCGCATAATTCATTAGCCTCATGAAAGTACTTGAAGCATTTGTTAGGCCGAATGGCATAACCATCCATTCATAGAGATCAAATTTGGTCTTGAAGGCAGTTTTCCATTTATCACCCAGTTGCATATGGATTTAGTGATGCCACTCCTCAAATCAATTTTAGAAAGCAAAAATGAACCACTCAATTCATCAAGCATATCATCTAGGCTAGGAATAGGGTGACAATATTTTGCCGTTATCTTATTGATGGCTTGACAATCAATGCACATACACCAAGTACCATCTTTCTTAGGAACTAGTAGCACCAAAACCGCACAAAGGCTCATACTCTTCTTGATGTACCCTTTGTTGAGAAGTTTCTCAACTTGGCATTGTAATTCCTTGGTATCCATCGGGTTGCTTCTATAAGCCAGTTTGTTGTGCAATTGTGAGCTTGACACAAAATCAATTTAGTGCTCAATGCCCCAAAGTGGAGGCAATTCATTCGACAATTCATTTGGGAAGACATCCTCATAATCCTGCAAAACATTAGAAATAGGAGGAGAAATGGAAACTTTAGCGGGGTTAGTATTAAAACAATGAGCCAAGAGGACCATCGAAGTGTCCTTGTCATGATCCACAAATAGCTCCTTCCTCCTAGCCATCATCACCATGCTCCTATGTCCCTTAGAATTTAGGGGGCCCTCAGCTTCCTCTACCCCCTCACTCTTGGATTTCTATCTTCTTCCCTCACTCCCATCCTTCTTTTCTTTTTTCCTCAATTCTCACATCTTTTGGTGTAATTTATTCACTTGAGAAGGTAATAATGGATGAAGAGTGACCTTTGCGCCATCCTTCTCAAGTATATACTGATAGGACCTTCCATCATATTTGGTTGACCTATCGTATTGCCAAGGCCTTCTTAACGACAAGTGACAAGCTTGCATTGGTATCACGTCACAAAGAACTCGTCATGGTAGTTGGCTACCTTAAAATGTATCACACATTGTGTTGTGACCTTTAAATCACCGCATTCATTTAACCCTTGCAACTTGTAAGGACTAGTGTGAGGTGTATCAACAATTTCAAGAAGTTCACCATTGCAACACTAACCACATTTGCATAACTTCCACTATCTATCACTATAGTACACACATTTCCCTTCACAAGGCATTTAGTATGGAATAGATCCTCCTATTGTCTAGGATCATCTATCTCCTTACTAATCATGGCATGCCTTACTACAAAGTTTGGAACCACACACTCTCCTTCTTGCAGATAAGCATCCTCACAATCATCATCATCATCATGTGACTCCCTCTCGGCTATCTCTATCTTGAGGATCGACCTTACTCTCATCACCCTCAATACTCACTTCTTCACCAAGGAAATACAATCTACCTTCCCTTAGGATTACATTGCATCAGTTAGGACATTCATTGGCTTTATGCGCCCATCCTTGGCACTTAAAGCATTGGAACTCTTTAGGATTAGGATACTTGTTAACTTCTTGCCTCAGAGGGATTTATGGACTGTTTTAGGCTCGGGCAGCCTAGTAGTAGTGGGTTGGTCCTTGTTTTTGGGCCAACCCAAAGAGGATTGAACCATATCCTTTCCCCTCGTCCAACTCGAGGTTGATTGTCCCTTTTCTTTAAATGACAACCTATCTTTAAGTTCTCTTTCAATCTCAAAAGCCACTTGGAAAATACCTTCAACAGTATCAAGCTTGTGAAGTGTCAAATGAGTGAAGATCTCCCTGTTCAACCCACACTTGAACCGAATGATGTCATGACTAATTTGTTCCCCATGATGATCAAGTTTCAACATGAGTTATTGAAACTCATCATAATATGCCATAACACTTAGATTCCTTTGCTGCAAGTTGTATAATCTAGCAAGCAACTTATGATGATAGCTTTTGGAAAGTTACCATTGTCTCATTAGGTACCTTAACTAAAACCATGGTGGTGGTTGCCCCTCTACCAACTCATTGCCAAACCACTTTAAGTATTCCCACCAAGTGTTAACATAGCCTTCAAAATGAGCTATGGCATAACAACTCTTCTTCTCTTCTGAGATATCATTCACTTGAAACACTTTACCACACATCGACTCCCAATCAAGATATACCTAGGAGTCACTTTCACCCTTAAATATAGGTAGGATCAATTTGATGGTATTGATACCTACGTCTCTTTCTTTGTGTTGGTTTCCCCTTTTTTCATACCCTTGGTATCTTCTTAGATCTACATGCCCTCCTCTCATCTACTTCTCTCTCATGTAAGTATCATAAAAGGCTCCATACCCTTCATAATCCTCTCTACCATATTCCTCAAAGTGGACGAGATAGTTTTGGACATTTGGAACTTGATTTGGCGAGATTAGATTTTGTGGAGGTGGTGATCTTTGTTTAGTGGGGCTCAGAAGGGTGGGTTTGGATTTAGTAGAGATATTGGACACCTAAGTCCCTCTTGTAGAACTTGAGGAGTTTGGGAATGGGCTGGTCTATTGGAGTCTCGGTTTAGGGGGTTATGAGTGGTTTGGCTTGCAGCATTTAGTGGAGCTAGTGAAGGATTTGGCAATTGTAGTCATTTTTTAGGAGTAACGGTGGTGGAGGAATTTCTATCATGTCCTCTTGACGAAACATGTCGAGGAATAGAAGGGTGAGAGTTCCTTTGACTCTTTTTTTGTTCTAACCTCGTACTAATAGTTGCCACTTCTCTCCTTATGGCTTTCACTTCCGTACTCAACTTTTTAAGAGTTTGGGTCATAGCCTCAAGAGTGACCCTCATATTCTCCATTTCATTAAAATCCACGGTTTGAGATGCAGTTACATACATTATCAAGGTATCACCTACACAAGAAACAAACAAGTTAGTTTAAAACACCTCTCCTCACTCACACTCTCTTGGTTCAATCACACTTAAGCTCCATAAGTGTTGTAGATTGGCTAGTAACCCATGAATCCTTAAGGTATGAGTATGCTCTTGTCTAGAATTTATTATTGTTTGAAACTCAAAGAATTCCTATCGAACTAGAGTTAAGGAGTAACAACGTATTCAAACAACAAAAGCACAAAAACAAATGATGACACGAATACAAGGCTTTAAAGGACTAATTGACAACCTTGTAGGAATGTACTAGCTTGCTAATTAGTTCTCGAGCCAATTATAAGAAATTAAGAATCAACAATTAGAAACTAGAATATCCAAATTGAGCTTAATTAATGATGTGAATAGTGATTAAGGTGATGTGGCAGCATGGTATTGGTCACAGGTCCATACATTTTGTTCAACAACTTGAAGCCTTAAACTTCACAATGTTGTAATGGATGACTTTGCTTTTGGAGGGAAAGTAAAGTCTTGTAACTTTTCAACTTTTTTCAACTCAAAAAGGTGAGGCTTGACTTTACTATTTCCACAAGACAAGCTTCCTTATTTTAAGGAAAAATGATTGTTAAATCAAG
>NC_061111.1:150307893-150312985 GCF_002878395.1 Capsicum annuum
ACAAAATATACTCCATAATGTGGAAATAAGTGCTGAAAGGCCATAAGGTTCAAAACTGATAAACATTTGATAAAACTATATCTGAATAATATGGTACGATAATACCAAAACTGAAACAATGTCTGAAAACATCTAGTTTGAAAACACTGTAGTCTGAAAACATCGTAGTCTAAAAGCCTCTAAACTGTCTGAATAAGGAGTCGATGGGACATGTCCCCAACTAACTCCAACTACAAAAATAAAATAAAAAATAAAGAAATAAAGTAATGATCATGTCCTCAAAGGATGAGGACTCACTGCTAACTCTAACTGCTGAAACTGGAATGCTATTGATGCTTTGGAGCTCGTTCTTCTGAACCTATGGTATAAAACACCATAGCGCAAATGCATCAGTACTTTGAATATACTGGTATGTATGAAAGGTAGGCTGAATGCATGGGGTTCATATGCATGAACAATACTGGCTTACTTACTAATATGAACGTGAGAATACATGCATGAATACGTCATAACTATTTCTGAGATCGTGGTAACATGAATATACTTATAAATAACATAAATGATAACTAAATTCTGATGACTGATATAACTAATGACATAAGTGACTATATCTGACAGTCCTGAATCTAATAGAACTAGCTGCTTTTCATACTATTTTGAGTTGACTATATCTGACAGACTTGAATTTTGTAGAACTATCTGAGTTCTATTACTGAGACTAAATGACTCTATCTTACAGTCCTGATTCTATAATTGAAACTATAGGAAGTAGTTATCTAATCGATATGCCCCTGATACACCATTATGGCTGAGTTCGGGTCCAATTTGTAACCCTAATTGAAAGGGTGTTAATACCGCACCAATGGTAAGGACAAGCTATGAGTGACCCTCATCTGACAGTGTCCCCAAAGAGAAAAGTGGGCCCCTTATCTAACAGTACTTATCTACCTCATCAACCCTTATCTGACAGTATTGATGTCTCAACCTATGCTGGCTACATAGTTCTGAAATGCAAGGATGACTTCTAAGAATCATACCCACATCTAATAGTGTGTGTTCCAATCCTTGGGTTCACTCAGTGCTAATTCCTACTCCCATCTGAATAGACACTGCTCATGGATTATTGAATTGAATTGAACTAAATTAACTGAGTTCCGTTGACTGACGAAATCGTACTGAGATTACTGTCTTATAGATCTTTCCTGAGTCACATGAATGACTGAGTTATATGGATCATGGCTTGATAGAGGATATTGTGAAAACATGACACGGACTCTAGGCACACAACTATATTTTTCGGGTATAAGTACCCCCAGGACTCCATAGAAGAAAACTGACAAAGCATGATTTTCTTAAGTACACGACCAACATCAACAATACATAATCCATTGGCTAAGAATTTTATCAAACACTTGACATACATAACTTGTACATGAATAGAGATTTCATATTAGGATGATAGTATGGCACTTTTCCTTCACATAGGTATTTAATCAAACATGGGGGAAGCATGCTATGGTTATAAAATCATCAACACATCTAATAATCAAGGATACATCAATCAACTTGTGAATTGAAGGGTATATCATGAATACCGTGTAATTCCTCACATACTAGAATCAATTCTTGTAGTTAATAGTCTATAACATGGAATGAAACTAAAAAACAACATGAGCATCACTTTTCAATACAATCAAATCATGAACATTCATAAATATACAAATCTTTGATTTTGAAAAGAGATTCTTGAGCTTCATGGGTGAAAGAGACCAATGAATCAACACATGACGTACCTTACTTCTTGATTTAGCGAAGATTGATGGAGATACTTTCTTGAAATTGAATCCCCAATTGAAACTATAGCTTGTTCTTGAGAGAAAATTAAGAGAAACTAGTATATTTTGGGTTCCAAATAGCTTAATCTCGTGTTAAAGGGCTTAAATAGGGGTGATAAATTGACCTTTTTAACCCTGGACGCATCTTTTAAATTAGTGAAAATTTCTCAACCTGGACCCCTGGCGCGGCGCGGAACTATCATGCTGTGTCACTGAAATTTGAAAATTAGGAAATAGAGAAATAGTGCAACACAAAAAAATCACACTGGGACACTGGAAAAAGGGCAATTGTCATTTTATCTTGTGGTGCGGCGCACCACTGATCAATATGACACTATTTTATGATGAGAACTTGAAATAGTCATAACTTCTTACCTGGTTATCTAATTTAGGTGAATTTTATATCGATGGAAAGCTTATTGAATTTCCCACATGAAAAAAAGTGAAAATCTTGAAAATTCCCTATGGAATAAAAATCATTCAATATAAAAGCTAATACTTGACATTCTTGAGACAAAATTAGTTAGGAAACTTTGGGGTATTACAATATCTTCCCCTTGGGAACATTCATCCTCGAATGAGACTGATTGAGAGGGGAGAAATGATAAGCCAAAGTACATACTGAACATGAACACTGAAACATGACTACATAACTGAAGTTTCTGAGATTCATACAAAGCATTCATATCTGATGCATGATTTCATGACTGAGCTGATTTATGAATGCATGACTAAGAGTACTAATAAGCTGATCACACATATCTGATGCTTGAATACATGATGGAACTGAGTACATGACTAAGATTTATAATAACTGAGTCTTCTCACAAGGATAATGTATGTCTGATGCATGAACACATGACTAATATAATGCATGAACATATAATTGGATATACAATGGTACTTAGTACCAAGTTTAAAAATGGAATCCTGAACATAAGGATGATACCAAGTTGTAACTGAAATATGGACATAAAAACTAAAAAACTTAAGGAGAAATATAACCTTAAGCTTGATCTAAGTCAGCGGAGAAGAGGTGAGGGTACTTGGTACGCATGTTTGCTTCTGTTTCCCAAGTAGCTCCCTCACCAGACTAATTCTGCCAAAGAACTTTAACTAGAGGGACTTCTTTGTTCCTCAGTCTACAAGTCTGGTAGTCTAGAATTTCGACTGTAATCTCCTCACAAGAGAGGCTGTTCTGAATATTTATGCTCTGAATAGTTACTACAACTTCTGGGTCACCTATACACTTATTGAGCAAAGAGACATAGAAGACTGGATGAACTAAGGCTAGATCTAAAGGTAATTCGAGCTCATAAGCTACCTTGCCGAAGCGACTGAGAATTTTGAAGGGACTGAAATATCTGGGACTAAGCTTTTATTTCTTATTGAACCTCTTCACTCCCTTCATGGGAGAGATCTTTAGATAGACATAGTCACCAACCTCAAACTCGAGATCCTTTCTATGCACATCTGCATAAGACTTCTGTTAGCTCTGAGTATCCCGGAGTCTCTCTGATCAACTAGACTTTTTCTAAGGAATAAATACCAAGTCAGGTCCTATCGATGAGGCCTTACTAACTTTAAAATAACCAATTGGAGAAATCTGCATCTCCTACCATAGAGAGCTTCAAATAGAGCCATCCAAATACTAGAATGATAACTATTGTTGTATGCAAACTCAATCAAAGACAAGTGGTCATCCCAACTACCTTTGAAATCAAATGCACACGCCATTATCATATCTTATAGGGTCTGAATAGTCCTTTTTGCTTGACCATCTGTTTGAGGATGAAAGGCTGTACTGAGATAAACTTGGGTACCAAGACCCTTTTGGAATGCTTTCCAGAAATAAGAGGTGAACTGGGTACCTCTATCTGAAATAATGGATAATAGAATATCGTCTAATCTGACCAACTCCCTGATGTAGAGTTTGGCATAATCCTCAGCTGAATAAAAGGTATAAACTAGAAGAAAATAGGCTGATTTGGTCATTCTATCTACAATGACCCAAACTGAATCATGCTGGCGACGTGTATATGGCAAACTTATCACAAAGTCCATGTTTACTTCTTCCCACTTCCAAGTAGGAATATTGAACTCCTACATGGACCCACTAGGCTTATGATGCTCTATCTTAAACTGCTGACATGTAAAGCACTTAGCCATAAACACTACAACATCTCTATTTATCCCACTCCACCTATAGATCTCCTATAAGTCGTGGTACATCTTTATGGCTCCTGGATGAATAGAGTAGCATAAACCATGCGCTTCTACAAGAATTCGCTACCTTAAGTTATCTGCACGTAGAACACAGAGACGAACCTGACAACATAATATACCATCTCCTCCTTGGGAGAAAACCTCTACTTTCTGGTCCTTAATGGACTCTTTCAATTTAACTAAATAGGGTCTCTATCTTTCTTTTCTTTCACCTCAGAAACTAGAGATGATTCTGAACTACTCTGAACCCATATGTCACTCTCCTCTGAATCGACTAACATAATGCTTAGTCTGGAAAGATGATGCACTTCCTAAGCTAACTTCTTCTTACTATCCTCAACATGAGTAATAGTACCCATAGATAGTCTACTAAGAGTGTCGGCTACTATATTGGCCTTGCTCGGATGATAAAGAACACTTACGTCATAATCTTTCAAGAGATCTAACCACCTTCTCTGATGAATATAGAGATATTTTTGAGAAAAGACAGGCTGAAGGCTCTTATGATCGGTGAACACATCTACATGAACTCCATACAAGTAATACATCTAAATCTTTAAGGAAAAAACCACGGTTGCTAACACAAGATCATGAGTAGGATAATTATTCTCATGGGGTTTAAGCTGTCTGGAGGTGTAGGCTATGACCTTACCATGCTGCATGATGACAGAACCCAAACCTACTCTGGATGCATCACAGTACACTACAAACCCATCTAGACTATCTGGAAGAGCTAAGACTAGGGTTGAGGTGAGTCAAGTCTTCAACCCCTGAAAGATCTTCTCGCAAGGATCTGACCACTGAAACTTGACTTTTTTCTGAGTCAATCTAGATATAGGGGATGCAATAGACGAAAATCCTTTAACAAACCATCTATAATAGCCAGCCAAACCCAAGAAACTCCTGATGTCTGATGGAGAGATGGGTCTGGGCCAATTTCTTACCGCTTCGGTATTTTGAGGATCTACTCTAATGCCATTACCAAAAATGATATGGCTAAGGAATACTACTGAACTTAGCAAAAATTTTCA
>NC_061111.1:150315985-150320893 GCF_002878395.1 Capsicum annuum
CTGGTCGTGCTTTGTATTATTACTTTACTGAAGATGAGAATCCAAATTCATTGCCTTTGCTTCTTTGGCTTAATGGAGGTATACACATACATCATTTTTGTATAAATTGTGTTATACTATCAATAAATTTATTTTTATTGATATTTGTTATACTATTTGAAAGTTTACTTTTGTTTGTTTGATCAAAAAGGGGAAAACAACTTCTTGCATTTATGGACGGAACTCTTTTTTTCTTTTGCAATTTTATTTTTAATTTCGTATCGCTTGCTCTTACCAACATTTTGATCTTTTTGATCAAAACACTATTGAAATTACTATTATTGTTATTTTAGGAAGAATCAGTGTTATAGGTCATTTACAATAACTTTTTTTCAATTTTGTAGTCTTTTTATAAGGTATCTAAGAAAAGTCATTTTATTCTTTTCAATTTGCAAGTGGCCAAGAGATCTGATTTTTCACAGACCAACTAAATATAAACATATCCATGTTGAGTACACCTATAAATTGGTTCTGATTACGCAATTATCTTAAAATGTTGTGAATTCTTTCTGCAGGTCCTGGTTGTTCTTCGATTGCATATGGGGCCATGGAGGAACTTGGGCCTTTCAGAGTTAATAGTGATTAGAAAACATTACACAGGAATTATTATGCGTGGAATCATGGTAAAAGAAGTTCCCTTTTTGTGTAACTTTTTTTCCTATTTATGTTTGAAAAACAGGTGAACACTCTCAACTAAGACTACTAATTTTCTCGTGTTGAATATTAGCTGCCAACGTGTTGTTCTTGAAGTCTCCTGCTGGAGTAGGATTTTCATATACAAATACAAGCAGTGACCTCATTAAAACTGGAGATGGCAGAACTGCTTATGATAATTTTGTATTCTTGCTTAATTGGCTCGAGAGATTTCCGGAGTACAACAACAGGCACTTTTACATTTCTGGTGAGAGCTATGCTCGGCATTATGTACATCAGTTGGCACATACAATTCTTCAGCAAAACAAGCTAGCCAACAAGACTCTCATCAATCTTAAAGGAATAATTGTAAGTGATCTCTAATTTAAGCAGAGAGCTACAACTCTCAGCGTACATAAGTTAAATTATACTTATGAGTTCCATGCCACTAACGGGTGATTACAAATTGCAGATTGGGAATGCAGTGATCAATGATGACACAGACGACAAAGGAATGTATGAATATTTAGCATCTCATGCCGTAATTTCAGATGAAACGTACCTTGACATCAAGAAATATTGTGACCACGATAACAACAATTTGAGCAAGTGTTTTGAATCAGTTAAAAGGTTTATATGATAATGTTCACAATCTTGACATCTACAACATTTACTTTCCCCTTTGCAAGGTTGCAAATCTCATGAAATACCCAAAAATACAGTCAGTAAGTGGGACAAGTCTGCATTTTTGCTCTTATTTTTACAAATATTCACATTATATCCCGTAAAAAATAATATAGAAACATTTTTTTTTAGTTAATATGTTATTTTGATGCAGCCATGCAGTTTGACCCCTACTCCGACAACTATGTTCATGCTTACCTGAACAGACGGGATGTTCAAGATGCACTCCATGCCAATGTTACCAATATCAAATACGAGTGGACATCTTGCAGGTCCTTAGCATTCCAACACATTAATCCCATACACACTTATAATGCGTACAAATCCTTAATCATTTTTCAAATACTGCTTCAATGAGTTACTACATGTTCAATTTCAAAGTTTCATTATGATTTAAGGGTCATAATTAGTTTTTCTATTTCGGCACTCCACTATTTTACAACTGGAATGACAGCCCGAAGACCATAATCCCTCCCCTCAATAAGTCTTTGGCAAATGGTATTTGAGTATGGGTTTTTAGGTATTTTATTCCCCATGACACTCGTACTTCTTTTATATACTGTATAAGGAGGTCTTGATCACAAATATTCAACATATATTTGTACTTGAAAATTAAATGCAGTGGTGATACAGATGGAAGGGTGCCTGTAACTTCTACAAAGAGATCTATACAAGCAATGAACCTTACAGTTGATCAACCTTGGCGCTATTGGTTGTATGGAGGAGAGGTAAAAACAAAAAAAACATTGCTTAACAAACCCAAAAACTTGATCCTATATTTGTTAGTGTTTTAACTTAATGAAATTAAATTAATTATTTTATTTTTTGATATATATATATATATATATATATTGCAGGTTGGAGGATATGTTGAGACATATATCGGAGGTCTAACTTTTGCAACAATAAGAGGGGCAGGACATGAAGTTCCAAGTTACCAACCTGCTAGAGCCCTTTCTCTTATTTCTCACTTTCTTTCTGACACATTACCCCCTAGACATGATTATTAATCTAGTATATTGTTTTGGAACATACACGACTACCTGTTCCACTGATGTGTAATACTGATAGGAGTAGACATTCAACTAGTTAGTAGCATACTGCTGAGTCAGCTATGTAAGTTGTTAGCGGTTGTTAGACAATGATTGGTGAGTGGAAATGAGCTGTCAAATAGAGTGTTCTAGAAGAAAGGTAGTTATTAGATATTTTGTTGCCAATATAAGGCACAACAATCTGATTGTAACACATACGTTTTGAAGCCATTATAATTTTTGATCTTTCTCCTCTTCTTAGCTCCATCAATGGAGTCTTAGCAAGTGTTTTCACACGGTATCAAAGCCACGAGTTCCACACTAAGTGTGTATTTTCGATCATATTTCACTAAGTTTTCTGTGCATTTTGGATCTCTGTCTTCAGCTCTTTTTTGAAATTTCGACCTATATTACAACTGCATTCTATCAATCATGGCACCTAAAATCGATCAAAGTGAGCCACTTTTCATTGGTACATCTGAGAGCTCCAGTGCTGTACTTGTTTCAATCAAGTTAACTAGTTCAAAAAATTATAGTTTATGGAGTCGATCGATACGTATTGCTCTCTTAGGAAAGAGGAAGTTTGGATTTATCACTGGTGCCTGCAACAAGGAATCATATAGAGAGGAGCTTCATGAGCAGTGAGAAACATGTAATGCAATTGTGCTTTCCTGGATTATGAATACTGTGAGTGAGAGTCTGTTATCCGGCATTGTTTATGCCATGAATACTTATGCAGTTTGGGAGGATTTGAAGGAGAGGTATGACAAGGTGAATCGTACATGTATATACCAGTTGCATCACAAAATTAATATGCACTCTCAAGGTACAAATTCAATTTCATCCTATTTTACCAAATTGAAGAGTTTATGGAGTGAGTATGATGTACTAGTGCCAAATCCTAGTTGTGCTTGTCCTACATCTAGAGAGTACTCAGATCATATGTGGCAACATAGACTTTTACAACGTTTAAGTAGCCTGAATGAGTCCTATGACCAAGCTAGAAGACAAATATTGCTCAAAGGAGTGACTCGTACTCTCAATCAAGCTTATGATATGCTCATAGAGGATGAAATCCAACATTCAGCATGTATGATGACTGTGAATGATAGATCAGAACCACTTTCTATGCAAGTGAATCAAAATTATGTTTTTGGACAAAGCAACTCTAACTATAGAGGTAAAAAGTGTGATTATTGCCATCTATTGGGTCATACCAAGGAAACTTTCTATAAATTAGTAGGGTATCCAAATGACTGAAAGAACAGGAAGAAACAAAGCTACAACTCTAATTTCAGATCACAGTATACTGGCAGTAACAACTTTGTAAACACTATTCACAGGTCTATTTCTCAGGATTCAACTATGGTAGTTGGTCAAGTTGATACTAATAGTTTTACTCATGAAGTAACTCACCTTGGGCCTAACTCAACCTCAAAAGCTAGCTCATGAGGAGAGAATTGTCCAAGACCATATAAGGAGACCAAGGACCCTTTAAACCCACCGATGTGGGACTCCAACACTCCCCCCACGCCTAGGGCTGGACATCTGGAGTGTGGACAATATAAGACGGGGGACCCAACATTGGAAACAATGAACTGGGTGGCTGGCTTTGATACCATGATAAAGAAATGAACCTTGGGCCTAACTCAACCTCAAAAGCTAGCTCATAAGGGGAGGATTAACTAAGACCATATAAGGAGACCAAGGACCCTTTAACCCACTGAGTCCCACGTCGCTGGGTTAAAGGGTCCTTAGTCTTCTTATATGGTCTTGGGCAATCCTCCCCGCATGACCTAGCTTTTGAGGTTGAGTTAGGTCGAAGGTCCATTTCTTTATCATAGTATCAAAGCCAGGTTCACCCAGTTCATTGTTTTCGATGTTGGGCCCCCCGTTTTATATTATCCGTGCTCCGGATATCCAGCCCTCTTATCTACCAACCCCCTTCACCTTGCCAGTGAAGAGGTCTTGAAAGATATAAAAAATAAGGATAAAAGGATAACAAATATGAAAGTTCCTTGGTTATCTTGGTAACAGAAAGCAAATTGAGTTTGATGTCTGGAACATATAGAACATCTTTGATCAGATCATCTGCGAAAAATGTGAGCTTCTTCTGTGTGTGAGATTGTCACTTCATCACCTGTTGGAAGGTGCAACTTATCCATATGCTTGGAGTCTAATCTGGTACCTCTTTTGAACAAGTTTATATGTGAATACACATGATATGTAGCACCTGAGTCTACAATCCAACTATCAGAACATGATTTGGACAAGAAACAAGTAGTAATACCTGTTGTATTGACTTGTTTCATATCTGTTGTGTCTTTGTTCGACATATTTATAATCTGAGTGTATTATTCCTCAGTGAATATGTGAGGCTTGGCCTTTGTTTTGGGAATTACTTCATGACTAGAACTATCAGCATCAACTTGACCAGCTACCCTAGTTAAAGCCTAAGAAATAGACCTGTGATAAGTGTTTACAAAGTTGTTACTGCCAGTATACTGTGATCTAAAATTAG
>NC_061111.1:150323893-150336406 GCF_002878395.1 Capsicum annuum
CTGAAGTACAATTCTGAGATGGTCTGCATGATCATGCTCACTGTGGGAATAGACCAGAATATCATCTGTAAAGATAATAATGAACATGTCCAAGTACAGATTGAACACACGATTCATCAAGTCCATGAAAGCTGCTGGGTAATTGGTAAGACCAAAGGACATGAGTAGGAATTCAAAGTGACCATACTAGGTACGGAAGGCTATTTTTGGAATGTCATATTCTCTGACTCTGAGCTGATGATAATCGAATCTGAGGTCTATCTTAGAGAAATAACTGGCACCCTAAAGTCGGTCAAACAAGTCATCAATTTTGCGAAGAGGATACTTTTTCTTGACCGTAACTTTATTGAGTTGACGGTAATCTATACATATTCTGAAAGAACCATTTTTCTTGCACACAAATAAGAGTGGTGCACCTCACAGGGACACACTGGGTCTGATGAATCTCTTATCTAAGATATCCTTCAACTGCTCTTTTAGTGTTTTGAGTTTTACATGTTTCATTCTATATGGCGGAATAGATATAGGCTGAGTATCTGGAAGAAGATCAATGCCGAAGTCTATTTCCCTTTCGAAAGGAATTCCTGGAAGATCTTTAGGAAAGACATATGAATATTCACTCACTACTGGGACTGATTCAACACTGGGAGTTTCAAAACTAGTGTTCTTAACTCAAACAAGATAATAGACATATCCTTTAGATATCATCTTCGATACCTGAAGGTAGGAAACAAGATGACCTCTGAAAGCTAAAGTACTACCCCTCTACTCTAGGACGGGTTCATTCAGAAACTGAAACTGGACTATTCTATTTCTGTAGTCAAATGTGGCATAGCAGGAATGAAGATAATCTATGCCGAGAATGACATCAAAATCAGTCATCTTTAATTTGATTAAATTTGCTGAAGTGACTTTCTAAAATATCATAATCGGGCAGTTCCTATATACCCGTCGGGATATGATGGTTTTACCCAATGGGGTAGAGACTAAAAAGGGCTCTGCTAGAATTTCGAGACTGATTCCAAAATCAACTGCTATATAGGGAGTGACAAATGACAAGAAATCTCCTGGATCTAGCAAAGCGTAAACATGCACATAAAATATTTGTAACATACCAATAACCATATTAGGAGAATTTTCCTAATATTACCAGGACTGGAGAGCATAGAGTCTGTTTGGGTGTTGCCCACTAGTAGCACTAGAAATGGCACCCTACTGATTTGGGCGACAACTGAGCTGAGGAATAGTTTTGCTGACCCTGATAACCTGACTGGGGAAAATCTCTTACTCTGTTGACTGGCTTGCCAAAACTAAAATAGACATCTCTACCAGCTCTACAAGCCCCCTTGTGGTTCTTACCATAAGTTTGACAAAGGGGATTAGTTCAGGTATTCCTGACACTACCCTGAGACTTAGAGCCTGGCACCCTATCTCTACTTCTATCCCTGAACTTAGTAGATGGAGCACTGAATGAAGAAAGAGGTAGAACTGATGACTTAGAACGAAACTGAGAGCGGTTTACTCCATCTGATTTGGGATGAGCAAAGTTGAAACTACCTATCTTTTCTCTCTTATTCTATTTCTTCCTCATCTTAACCTTTTTATCTTCTATCTACTGAGCATGAGTCATAAGCCTGGCTAAAGTTATGTCACTATTCAACATCACATACCTACACTTGTTGACCACACTATTGTTTACCCCAAAAACAAAATTACTCATCTTGGCCCTACTATATTCAACCATATGAGGAGCATATATAGCTAATTGAGTAAACTTAAGAGAATACGGTTTCACCATCATGTTTCCCTTCCTGAGGTTGATGAATTCTAACAGCTTAGCCTCTCTTAGCTCTTAAGGAAAGAATATATCTAAGAATGCAGTGACAAACTCCTCCTACTCAATAGGCCCTACGTCATCTGGTCTTTCTGACTTCCACTATTTAAACCAAGTGTGGGAAACATCCTGCAACTGGTATGCAACTACATCATCAATCTCAACAGGAGTAACCTCCATGATGTCTATAACCTTCTAAACCTGATCGATGAATTCCTAAGGGTCCTTATCTGACTTAGACTCGAGAAAGGATAGAGGATTCATTCGAGTAAAGTCCTAAATCTTGGTTGCAGTTGAATTAGCCACAGGAGTGCCTGGAATGATGGCTGGTCATTCATTCTGAGTAGCAACTGACTGAGCAAGAGTATGAACTCTGCATAAAAAACATATTCGCCCAAAGGTTCTTCGGGCTGAGGGCCTGACTGATTAGACTGAGAGATTGTATTGAGATTATGCTCACTGACACGATATGAATACTGAAAGAAGGGAAAAATGTTCCTAAAATATCTCATAGCCTCCTGTACATAAATGTGGTGGACAACACAACCATGTACAAACTCTACTAGATGCAGCTTTCAGGCTTCCTAGGATACTATGGAACCTAAGGCTATGATACCAAGTTTGTAATTCCCCGAATCTAATACTCGGAATGCTACATGGTGCTTATGACCCAAAGGACCATAAGCTAACCCATGACTAATATCTGCACCTGAACACAGCAAAATATACTGTATAATATGGAAATAAGGGTTGAAAGGACATAAGATTCAAAATTGATAAACATCTGACAAAACTATATCTGAATAATGTGGTACAACAATACCAAAGCTGAAACAATGTCTGAAAACATCTAGTCTGAAAACACTATAGTCTAAAAAAACTGTAGTCTAAAAGCCTCTAAACTGTCTGAATAAGGAGTTTATGGGACATGTCCCTAACTAACTTCAACTATGAAAATATACTGAGAAATAAAGAAATAAAGTAATGATCATGTACTTAAAGGATGAGTACGCACTATTAACTCAGACTGCTGAAAGTAGAATGCTACTGATGCTCATGCTTATGAACCTATGGTATAAGACACCATAGCACAAATATGTCAGTACTTTGAATGTACTGGTATGCATGGAAGGTAGGCTGAATGCATGGGGTTTATATGCATGAATAATACTATATAACTAACTAATATGAACATGAGAATACATACATGAATACGTCATAGCTATTTTTGAGATTGTGATAACATGAATATACTTATAACTAACATGACTAATAATTGAATTTTGATGACTGGTATAACAAATGACATAAGTGACTATATCTGATAGTCCTAAATCTGATAGAAGTAGCTGAGTTCCGTACTTTATTAAGATGACTATATCTGATAGTCCTAAATTCTGTAGAACAATCTGAGTTCTATTACTAAGACTGAATGACTGTATCTTACAGCCCTGATTCTATAACTGAAACTATGGGAAGTAGTTATCTAATTGACATACCCCAATTAGAAGGGTGTCAATACTATGCCACGGGTAAGGACAAGCTGTGAGTGACTCTCGTCTGACAGTGTCCCCAAAAGAGAATGGTGGGGCCCTCAACTAGCAGTGCTTATCCACCTCATCAACCCTAATCTAACAATGTTGATATTTTAACCTATTCTGGCTACATAGTTCTGGAATGTAAGGATTACTTGTAAGAATCACAACCACATCTGAGAGTGTGTGTTCCCATCCTTGGGTTCACTCAGTGCTAATTCCTACTCCCATTTGAATAGACACTAAATATGGATTATAGAACTGAACTGGACTAAATTAACTGAGTTCCGTTGACTGATGAAATAGTACTGAGATTACTGTATTACTGAGCTTTCCTAAGTCACTTGACTAACTGAGTTCTATGGATCATGGCTTGATTGAGGATATCGTGAAAACATGACACAGACTCTAGGCACACAGCTATATTTTTTGGGTATAAGTATCCCCAGGACTCGATAGAAGGAAACTGACAAAGCATGACTTTCTTGAGTACAGGACCAACATCAATAATACATAATCCATTGGCTAAGATATTTCATCAAACACTTGACATACATAACTTGTACATGAATGGAGATTTCATATTATCATGCTAGTATGACACTTTTTCTTCACATAGGCATTTAAACAAACATGGGGGGAGCATGTTATGGTTATACAATCATCAACACATCTAATAATCAATGATACATCAATAAACTTGTGAATTGAAGGGTATATCATGAATACCATGTAATTCCTCACATACTAGAATCAATTCTTGTAATTAATAGTTTATAACATGGAATGAAACCAAACAACAACATAAACATCACTTTTCAATTCAATCAAATCATGAACATTCGTAAATATACAAATCTTTGATTTTGAAAATAGATTCTTGAGCTTCATAGGTGAAATAAACCCATGAATCAACACATGACATACCTTAGTTCTTGATTTAGCGAAGATTGACGGAGATACTTTCTTGAAATTGAATCCCCAATTGAAACCCTATCTTGTTCTTGAGAGAAAATTGAGAGAAACTAGTATATTTTGGGTTCCAAATAGCTGAATCTCATATTAAAGGGCTTAAATAGGGGTGGGAAATTGACCCTTTTAACTCTGGACGCATCTTTTAAATAGGACAAAATTTACAGACTTGGACCCCTAGCGTGACGCGATGCGGCGCTGTCGCGCCGTGTCACTGGAATTTGTCAATTGGGAAATAAGGAAATAACGCGATGCAGAGAAACCGCACTGGGACACTGGAACAAGGACAATTTCCTTTTTATATTGTGGCGCGGTGCGCCCCTGACCTATATGGCACTATTTTACGATGAGGACTTAAAATAGTCATAACTTCTTACTCGGTTATCGGATTTAGTCAAATTTTATATCAATGGAAAGCTTATTAAATTTCCTATATGACAAAAAGTGAAAATCTTCAAAATTCCCCATAAAATAAACATCATTAAATTTAGAATCTAATACTTGACATTCTTGAGATAATATTAGTTAGGAAACTTTGGGGTATTACAGTGTGTATCAAGAGATTTCAACCAACTCAAGAACATCAAGATGGACAACAATTTGCTAGTGAATCAAAATATGCCTCACACGGCTTCACTAGACTTTGAGTTTCTATTTTGAACAAGAAAATTGGATGAATAACAAGGCAACAATGCTAGTGAATCGAAAGAGTCCCACATGGCTTTACTAGAGTTTTAGATTCAACAATACAAAGTTAACAGGATTATAAAAGAGAAAAACTTGTCATACAATATTCAAAGATCTAAGAACTCTAACAATAAGAAAGGACCCTAAGAGTAGTGAATATAAATACCAAGTTCTTACTTGGAACAAGAGGAACTGAAGAACCCCAAGATCCTAGTTTCTAGCCAAGAGACAACACTAGTATCACTCTACTAGTGAGTTTTCAAAATTGGGGCTTCTCCAATGGAAGAGAGAAGTTCCAAAATATTACTAGTGTTTTATTGTCTTCAAAAATATGAAATAACTAACTAAAAGACTAGCCCTAATAAATGGCTTATATAGTCAGTTACAAAGAAAGGACAAAAGGCCAAAATACCCTTGACATTAAGTGGGCGGTTTTGGGGTGTTTTGTTGGGCCTTTTAACACTTTAATAAGTATAGGCCCTTAGATGGGCTCACAAGGGCCTCACACACGGTCAAGGATGTGAACAAGGCTTGGAGTCGTTGCAACTCACGCGCTTGACTTCGTGTAAAAGGTCTCGAGCTAGGAATTCCCGTATCAATGAAAGACTTTGAGACATTCAAAGATTACTTGGGCTAATTACATGGCATTGTTAACAAGGTAAGATTACTATAAGTACAGAATTTAAAGATTCAAGAATTGTTGAAAAAAATCTTGTTACAGTGCCCGAAAGATATGAAGAATTTATAACTACCTTGGAAAATATACAAGATCTATCAAAGATTACTTGGTCAGAGTTGTCAAATTTTTTTTAGATACTGAAACAAATAAAACTTATGAGGTAAGGTGGTATGGTTGAAGGAACCTTAGTATCCAACCACAAAACTCAAAGAAGGGGTAAGATTTTTAAAAATTACCCACCTTGTGAGCACTATAAAAAAATGGGGAATCCACTATACAGATATTGAAAAAGGCCAGACACAAAATGCAAAAAGTGTAATCAACTTGGCCATGAAGCAGTGATTTGCAAAAGCAAATTTGAGAACCATGAAGTAGACGCACGTGTGGTCAATGAAGAAGAAGAAGACCATCTTCTTATTGTAACATGTATCTTGATTAAGGTTTCAACAAATTTTTGGTTGATTGATAGCGGTTGTGCCAACCATGTGACTTATAATAAGAGTTTGTTTAAAGAATTAAAGCCTACTAAAATATTTAAAGTTAGGATAAAAAATGGTGATCAAATTCTTGTTGAAGGAAAAGGAACTATTGTCATCTAAAAAAGTTGAGGTAATAAAGTAATTTTAGATTTTTTATGTACCTATTATTAATTAAAACTTATTGAGTATTTATCAGTTGGTAGAAAAAGGACACAAAGTATCCCTTGAGGATAAACATTGCTTCATCAATGATGGTGCTGGAAAAGAAGTTTTAAACTTTAAGATGAAAGGTAAACATTTCTCATTTGATCTAAAGGAACATGTATCTGTAGAACATGAAAAAGATCATAGGCTGAAAAAAATAGAAGATGATCCTCTAATTTCAAAAGCACAAATAGTATGTGAACCTACTAGGTTTAAAAGAGATTTTAATGTTCCTAAAGGAATTAAAGTGATGGATAAGTTATATATTGTCAGACCTGAGCCAAGGCCCTGGACGTGATGGGCATCCCAAACCAAAAAGGTCTGAGAGATCCCTTAGCATGTAATAATAAGCATAACTCATTTGGTGTAAAAGTATGGAATATAAACTGAAAGTATGGTAGTCCCACAATCAAACTTAAATCTTCATAACATTGTATCAAAGGGAAAAACCAAAATCTAATCAAAAAAATTTACGAAGCCTCTATTGAATTAAAAACAATAGTCTGTCTAAATTGGGACAAGGCCCTCGATTGAACTACTAAACAACTGAGAACTAACACATGCATAGGATGCCTTCCAAAGTTAAGGAGGATCACCAACTCTAAAACCTTGGAATGAATCTAATGCTGATGAACTGGACCATGGGACTGAACCTCTAAACCTGTATATAGGGGACCAATACTCAAAAGTACTGGTATGTAGAACTAGCCAAAAATAACATAGATTTTTATATAATATAAGTGAGAGCATTTAATAAAGAAAGTTAGCATAAGGTAAATGAAAACACATGGGCATAATATGATGAGCTTCAAAACATTTACTTGTAATCATGACTCAAATCTTTTCTTTACTTTTGAGCTAGATAGTATACCCTACAATTCTGTAATTTCACGGGCTATATGGAATCCCCCTTGACTTGACAGCCAAGCCCCGAGCCCAAATTTATCGCAAGGGCTGGAGTCTCTGCTCTCTACTATGCCATAAGGCCATTGCCAGCATATAATCTCATATTTTAGGTTAAAATAAAATCCATGTTAGCAAAATGTGGTTTTGATAAATGAGTTATCTAAACTTGTGCCTTCTTCGGGTAACCATCTAACTCTCTTTAATCCCAATTTTAGCTTCTTAAAATTATAATTCCTTCTTATAAATAGTTTTTTTCTATTAATTCCTCGATGCCAGCATTTGTATTTCACGTGTCAACAGATATTAAATGTTGTGATATCCTCGACGCCTGTGTTTGTGTCTCGTGTGTCAACAAATATTAAATGCCATGATATCCTCAATACCAGTATTTGTGTCTTGCGTGTCAATAGATATTAAATGATATGATATCCTCAACGCCATCATTTGTGTCTTGCATATCAACATATATTCAATGCAATGGCCCTCTTGGCAATGATATGCATTGGTTCTTCTTGCAAAGAAATGGTCCTCTTGGCAATGAAATAATATACAATATCCCTTTTGGGGATGAAATCAAATTCAATTTCCCTCTAAGAAATGAAATGAAATGTAATGGCCCTCCTAGCAATGAAATAAAGTGCAATGGCCCTATTGGCAATGAAATAAAATACAATGACCATCTTGGCAAAGGAATAAAGTGTAATGTCCCTCTTGGAAATAAGATGATATATACTGGCCCTCTTGGCAATAAGATGGTATGCAATGACCCTCTTTTTAATAAAATGATATGCGATGGCTCTCTTGGAAATGAAGTGATATGTAATGGCCCTCTTGGTAGTAAAATTATATGCAGTGGCCTTCTTGGCAATGAGATGGTATGCAATGGCCCTCTTGGCAATAAAATGATATGCAATGGCCCTCTTGTCAATAAAGTGATATGAAATGGCTCTTTTGGTAGTAAAATGATATGCAGTGGCCCTCTTGGCAAATGAAATGAAATGGCCCTCATGGAAATGATATAAAATGACCCTCTTGGCAATAAGATAAATGACCCTCTTTGCAATGAGATAAAATGACACTTTTGGCGATTTGAAAAGAGTTTCACCTGAGTTCATTTGTCTGCATTTTTCCTTTTTACATGTACTTGTACTCAAGGTAGACAGTTAGTGGACACAATGCCGCTCTCGATGGTGACCACAGTCAAATATCATGACAGTTTAATGACTAATTAGAATTACTTAGTCAACTTATCATCTTCTTTTTGGATAAGCATTTAAATGATAAATACATCGAATATAAAAAATGGATAAAATTTATTTGGGGGGGACTTCTCGAATACCATTTACATCACCTCATGGAGAAGTTTGATGATGACTTTTTTTCTCATCCTTCTTTTGAGAAATCCTTTGATTATGTTGTTATAGGTTCGCCTCTATTGACCATACCAGCGCTCAAGGTAAATATTTAGTAGACATAAAGTCTCCTTTTCTAGCGACTATTTTTAGAAAAATTCTAAATACAATATTTATAAAGAAGATAAGGTGCCTTTGTTTGTCCTTCGTGGTCTCCAAAAATGAGATAGACAATTCAAAAGGTCCTGGCTACCTGAAAATACCATTCGTGAGCATTATATGCTTTGGTGTGGCTCCCAACTCACTTGGAGATTTTTGAAAAAGATTCCCATTTTTGTGTATTGATCCCTACATCGATAGAAAAATGATTAGTTTGAGTGAAACTTATCCTTCTTTGATCCTTGGTTTGCTCTTTGCCATCTTTCAAGTGCTCCGTCATGTTGGGACTTCCATCCTGACTCCCCATTCCAATAAATACCTAGGCATTCACTAAGTAAAAAGACTTTTATAGATTTTTGAAAGTAGTTTTAATTTTAAAAACTAGTTTTAAAAACTTCTGTAAAAGCTTTTAGAAAATCTCTCCCAGTCATGTCATGCATTAGCTCAAAGAACGTCTTTCTCTCGGTTCTGATTATATCTGACTTTGATAGAGGATTTCCAAGGATTCTTCTTCATCACTAAGGTTTTCTACTAGAATCTCTATTATAGCCAAAGATTTAGTCTACCTAGACTTGGCCGCACCTAGCGATTTCCCAAAACTTAACTTCGACCTTTGGTGCTGGGTGATTTGAAATATATTCAAGTGTTTAGTGGAAATATTGAGGCCCTTCTCAAAATTTCCACCCCAGTGTAATGTTGTATAAGATGAGCTCAGCCGTGAGTATTCGAAGTCTTTGTTGGTCTTCGTTCTCTTTGTTTAATTATGATCTTTCTCTTGTGAATTTTTGAGATTCCTTCTTAAAAATTCTGCCTAAGTTTCCATTTCATGCATTATATGACCGAGCCGTTGAGGCACCTACGTATCCCGTTGAATCAAAAATCAAGTCAAACATAGTTCAGGACTACTGTAGGGGTAATATAGAAAAATCTAATAGGTTGACCAAAGTCGACATAGGCCACCTACGTATCCCTTTCTTGGGAATTGAGGTCATCACATAGTTCATACATAAAAGGAAAGCACAAATTCTCCTAAGGGGTTGACCAAAGCTGATATAGGACACCTACGTATCCCTTTCTTAGGAATTTAGGTCAAACGTAGTTCGTACATAAAAGGAAAGGGATTGTAGGTAATTACACATCGTAAAACAAATACTATCATAAAGGCGAATACAAATAAACAAAAACTAAAATATCCTTCAAACATAATATCTCTTTACTGCATCAAAATTGATTGGTTTGGTTCACTCTCGACCATCCATCTCAGATAAAATCAGGTCTCCTCCAGATAGTACCTTGCAAACTATGTATGGTCCCTGCCAATTTGTAGCAAACTTGTCTTTGTACTCTTCTTGGTGAAGAAATATGTGGTTGATAACCAATTGTCCAACTTTGAATGTTTGAGCTCTTATTTTCTTGTTGAAGGCATGGATCATCCTGTGTTGGTAAAACTGGCCAGGACATATGACAACTATTTTCTTTTTATCAATCAACATGAGTAGTTCATAGCGAGCTAGAACCTATTCTTCATTACTTAATTTGGTTTTTTGAATAATCCTTAAAAAAGGTATTTCAACCTAGGTAGGTATCACTGCTTCATTCCCATAAAGAAGTAGATAAGGAGTTTCCCCAGTTGAGGTTCAAACTATTGTACGATACCCTAGCAGAAAATAAGGCAACATCTCATAACATGATCTATCATTTTTGACCATCTTCCTCGAGATCTTCTTAATGTTCTTATTGACAGCTTCCACGGCTCCATTCATCTGAGGACGATATATGGTCGAGTTGAAATAAATAATCTTGAACTGATCACAAATCTCATTCATCAAGCGACTATTTAAGTTAGCCTCATTGTCAGTAATGATTGATTCTGGCACTCCAAATCATCAAATCAAGGTTTGCTTAACAAAATCTGCAACCACTTTCTTGGTGACGACTCTATATGAAGCAGCTTTGACCCACTTAGTGAAGTAATCAATAGAAACCAAAATAAATCTATTCCTATTTAACGCCAGTGGCTCTATTAGTCCGATAAAATCCATATCCCAAGCTACAAAAGGACAAGGTGAACTCATTTCATAAAGCTCATTGGGAACTTCTGCACATAATTTCTACAATTATTTTCCATATTCATCCAGAAGTAACTAGTTCACAGAATATTTCTAGCAAGGGCAAATCCATTCACGTGGAACACACAAACTTTGGCGTGTACTTCTTTTACTAATTTTGTGGCTTTTGGGGCATCGACACATCTTAATAACCCTAAGAATATAGTTCTCCTAAAAATAATTTCTCCACTTAGAAAATAATTCTTTGTCAAATGCCGAATATAGTTCTGTCAGGCTCCTCTTTTATGTGAGCATAGTGTGTGGGTTGTTCCTTTAAGATTATTTCCAAAAGATCAATGTAACTCTAATTTGGATACTAAATCACGGAGGATATAGTAGACAAAGAATCACCAAACTCAGTTTGTATCCTTGGGATATGTTTGAAATCAAATTCCTTGAATCTTCCACACAAATCTTACATCAGCTCTACATAAGGAGTAATCTTGGAGTTTATCACGGACCCTTCTTCCCGTACATGGTGAATTAACAAATCGAGTCTCAAGTGACCAACCATTATTGAACACCCATATCAAGTTATAAATTGAGGCCTAGGATGCTGTAATACCCTGGGAAATTTTTCGTTGAAATTTTATGCATAAACGTGTTGGGTTCTATCTGCTAGAATGAATTATTAATTTTTCGTGTGGAATATCTTAGATTATGACCCACCATTGCGTATAGTACTGAATAATCTTTACAACGATATGTGGATCATCCAAAATGGACACCCGAGCGGCGAGTTATGAACATTCCGATCGAACCGTGAATAGTAGTTAACAGTAAAACGTGTAGCAAAAAGTATTGAGGCCGTGCGTATTTTGCTCCAACTTTAAATGATCATAAATCCTTGTACATAATGATTTGGGTGATCTACTATATAGCAACGAAAATCTCTGCGTGTCCCCTTTCTAATAAAATTGGTTTCATCCAATTTGAATATCGGAGTAAAACGTTATGGTTGATATACTTCAGACTATCAAAACAGTCCACCAAAGGACAGATTCGAGAATTTTTTTGATTTTTAGGGGCGTTTTGGTCATTCTCCCTCACCCAAAATTCATCCAAATCCAATATTAAAGCCTATTAGAAGCATTATATGTTATATTTCATCAAATTCCCTCAAAAAGAAAACCCTAAGCTCCTACATCCATCTTCAAGAACCTCCAAAGTTTACCATTAATTCTGCAAATTTATTCAAGATTCCAAGTTCCTAGTTCAAGAACTCCAAGAACCATCATTCAAAGGCACGATTAACATATCAAAAATGAGTATCAATCTAAATTTCATCATTTAAGGTATGTGAGGTTTTTAAACAAGAACTCTCTTTCATTCTTGTGCCCAAAAGTAATTTTCTTTACAAAGGCATGATTTTTATTTGTTTTTTTTTATGAATTTGAAGCATGAACCCATATAATATGATGATTATCATGAAATATTGATGTTTATGATTTCGAAAGATGAATTTACATGTGTGGAGATATAAAGCATGAATCTTAAACAATATTTATCATGGTTTTGATATTTCGGTTGTGAATCCCCAGTGGAAATTGTAGTTTTTATTTTTGAGAAAGTGTGTGTTATAAGCACGTTGATGTTGA
>NC_061111.1:150339406-150361690 GCF_002878395.1 Capsicum annuum
TCTAGAATGAATTATAAATTTTTCATGCGGAATTTCTTAGATTATGACCCACCATTGCGTATAGTATCGAATAAACTTTCCAACGATATGTGGATCATCCAAAAAGGACACCCAAGCGACGAGTTATGAACATTTCGATTGAACCGTAAATAGTAGTGAACAGTAAAACGTACAGGAAAAAGTACTGAGGTCTGGTGTATTTTTGCTCCAAATTTAAATGATCATAAATCCTTGTACATAATGATCTAGGTGATCTACTATATATCAATAGAAAGCTCTGCAAGTCCTCTTTCGAATGAAATTGATTTCATCCAATTTGATTATCAGAGTAAAACGTTATGGTTGATCTACTTCAGACTATAAAAACAGTCCACCAAAGGACAGATTCGAGAAATTTTTTTATTTTTAGGGGCGTTTTTCTCATTCCTCCTCACCCAAAATCCGTCCAAACCCTTTATTAAAGCCTATTAGAAGCATTATCAAATTCCCTCAAAAAGAAAACCCTAAGCTCCTACATCCAACTTCAAGAACCTCCAAAGTTCACCATTAATTCTGTAAATATATTAAAGATTCCAAGTTCCTAGTTCAAGAACTCCAAGAAACATCATTCAAAGGCACTATTAACATCTCAAAAAAAGTATCGATCTAAAGTTCATCATTCAAGGTATGTGGGGTTTTTCAACAAGAACTCTCTTTCGTTCTTGTGCCCAAAAGTAATTTTCTTTACAAAGGTATGATTTTTATTTGATTTTTTACGAATTTGAAGCATGAACCCATATCTAATGATGATTATTATGAAATCTTGATATTTATGATTTTGAAAGATGAATTTACATGAGTGGATATACAAAGCATGAATCTTGAACGATATTTATCATGATTTTGATATTTGGGTCGTGAATCCCTATTGGAAATTGTGTTTTTTTAGAAAGTGTGTGTTATAAGTACGTTCATGTTGAATATTTGAGATATTTTGAATGATTTGACCTTTTGGTCTTAATGGAATTATTTTGAACTCGAGTGTGAAAAAAATCCACAACGTGGTTGATTTTGATAGATGAGAAGCATGATGGCTCCCGATGTATATTTATATATTACTGAAATTATTTTTTTGTGGATTGTCTTTTAAATAATCTGAGCTAAGTCCGGGAGAAATCTTTATCATCGAGTGGGAGGTATAAAGTAACCTTATTTCTCTAGAACTATGTGCCCCCATAGGAGTGAGCCTGAGGCTGATTTATATTGCAATCACTAGTTTATATGAATTTGATATCGATAGTCCTACTCTGATGGAAAGTATAGGACGTATCTCCCCAACGTGGGTTGTACGTTGGACTCCATGTAGCTCACATGGTTTATGTCGGTTATAGGATCTCCCAGTGTGTGTGTGTTTCCTTGTGTCTATGGTGAATGGTGAAGTGATTTGAAAGTGGAATTGTGAAAGTTATTCTTTTGAAAGATTTAAATGATATACATTATGAGAATTGATATTCTTGATGAACTGAAAGTGATTGACAAATTATATGATGACTCACATGTGTTATTGTACTTATTTCACCTCTCCTAATTATGATGATTTTCTTTGGGCTATGTGAGTCTTTCATATATCCTGTATATTTCTTATAAATATTTATGATGATGATTTTTATACAACTGCATACACCCCCATATACTCAGTTTCTTTCCATGGTACTGACCTACATCTTTGGATATGGGCTGCATTTTCTTGAAATGTAGGTTCAGGTGCTCAGTTCCAGGTTCGACAGTGATTCTTCGGGCACGCTGTTCTACATCCTCTGTTGTGGTGAGTCCTTATGTTCCGAGGACGTGATGTCTGATTTTGGTTTCACGGAATTGTTTACATTTGATAACTGAGTATGAGTTAGTTGGGGCATGTCTCAATGGCTCGCTGGTTTTATTGATTTTCTTAGAGGCTTGTTAGACTAGTATAGATGTTGGGATTTGACTAATAAGTCGTATTTTGTTATCTTTCTAAAATTCTTTTATTCTTGGATGATGATTACTCTGTTGATATTTTAGGGTTATTTATGGAAACCCCATTGATTTGTGCTAAACTGAATGAAAATGTCTCAAAGGGTTAGCTTGGGGCTACTTGTAGCCTCAAGCACCATGTGACGCTCTGGGACTAATTTTCTGGGGTGTTACAGACGCAGCCCTCATATTCAGCCATGTTATTGGTGTATGGACAGCATAATTTAGCGATTGTTAGATAGTGTTGGCCTTTTTTTGACTCTAAAACTACTCTAATTCCTGAGCCTTTGAAGTTGACTAATCTATTAAAAAACATCTCCATCCGGTGTATGTTTCTAAATGATCCGCTAATCTTGCCCCTTTATTGCCTTTTGAGTCTTATACACGATGTCAAACTCACTCAACAACATTTGTCACTTGGATAACTTTCCCGTGGGCATGGCTTTCTGAAATATGTACTTCAATGGATTTATTCTGGAAATGCGATACGTTGTGTATGAGGATAGATAATGCCTCAACTTTTGTGCGACCTAGGAAAAGCACAACACGTCTTTTCTACAAGAGTGTAGCAAGCCTTATATGGCGTAAATTTTTTACTCAAGTAGTAGATTGCTTTTTATTTATTACCAGTCTCATCATATTGCTCGAGGACATGCCCAAAAGCATTTTCTGAGATCAACAGGTAAAGCAACAATGTACCTCCGTCCCTTGGTAGAACCAAAACTGGCGGAATGGATAAATAATCCCTAATTTTGTCAAAAGCCTTCTGACATTCTTCTGTCCACTCATTCAATACATCTTTCAACATCTTGCAAATTGGCTCACATATGATTGTTGATTGGGCAATGAACCTACTAATGTAATTCAAATGATGTAGAAATCTCATAACCTCTTTCTTGATCCTTAGCGGTGGTAAATTCTGAATTGTTTTGTTCTTGAATGGGTCTAGCTCGATGCCCCTTCTATTGACAATAAACCCCAGTAATTTCTCAGCTAGCACACCAAAAACACACTTAGCTGGATTCAACTTCAAGTTGTACTTTCTTAGTCTGTTGAAGATCTTTTCTAGATGGGTCAGATGATCTGTACTTTTGTGAGATTTGATAATTACATCATCCACGCACATCTCAATCTCTTTATGAATCATATCATAAAAATTCATCTTCCTAGACCTCATGTATATCGCACCGGCATTGTTGAGTCCAAATGGCATCACCCTGTAATGATAAACACCCAGGGCGTAATGAAAGTTGTCTCTTCTGCATCTTTATCACCCATTAATATCTAATGATACCCATCAAAAGAATCCATGAAAGACTGCATTTCATACTTCACATAATTATCGATGAGGATGTGGATGTTGGATAGCAGAAAATTATCTTAAGAACTGGTTCTATTCAAATCTTTGTAGTCAATACAAATTCGGATCTGTCGTCCTTTTTCGAAAAATGGGACAATATTGGGTAGCCATGTCAGATATTTTGTGACCTCCATAACCTTAGATTGAATTTACTTGTCCACTTCTTCCTTGATCTTCAAACTTAGGTCCGACTTGAATTTCCGTATTTTTTGCTTAACTAGATCAAACTCGGGATTGATTGTAACTTATCCGACCCGATGTTGGTTCTTAACCTCGGAATATTATTGTAGGACTAAGAAAATATGTCAATGTACTCTCATAGCAAGCGAATAAGTTCTCTTTTTTATGCTTCTGCTAAGTGAACACTAACACTTGTCTTTTTGATTTAATCGTGGTCGCCCAAGTTGACTATTTCAGTTTCCTCTAGGTTGGGCTTCTCTCCATCTGAAAAATTTTCTCTGTCTTTCACTAACCACTCTTCATCATGGTCTTTCCATTCATCATCATTTATCTCTCTTTGTTCATTTAGCCTTTGACATGACATGACATTGGCATTTTTTAAATTATTATTACACGACGAACAATGAGTCATGAGTGAAGTGGAGGTCCAATTTAACAATGTTTTCTCTATTTCATCTTCCATGATCCCGGTTGTTTTGGAAAATTATTCCATGATAGCATCATATTTTCCCTATTCTATCCTCTAGAACATCACTTATAGGCTTTGAAAAAATGATCCGTAGAGTCCAACTTTACTACTAATCATTTTTTTCTTTCCTGTAACAAAGCTATAGTCAAGAGAGGAATCTTATTCACTTTGATCTAATGAAGTAGGGTCATTTTATGTCAACATAGAGTAGTTTCTATTACCTGCTAAGTAAAATACAACTCAAAGGCTGATATGTTAGATTTTATTAGTAATAATCAAAGTAAGATAATAAGGCAGGAACTGAACACATAAATTTATTTCTCATCTCATGCTAATTGATCCATGGAATAATGATGACTCGAGAATTTCAATGAACAGGATTTTGCTCAATGAAATGGATAAGTTAAATTTATCAAGAAGGTACAACTCTTATTCTTTTTAACCTTATATCTCCTTTCAAGAAAATAGAGGACAACCGAGTTTCTAAGGATAGGGGTCAGGCCGAAAGGCTGCCTACGCATCTCAGGGAGGAGAAATCAGGCCCTACGTAGTTCAAACATATAATGGCTTCTTCTGAGTCCATTGTCAACCTTCCTAAAATGGTAGTGAGCTTTTAGGAAGTTTTAAGAATGATTTTAGATTTTTCTGACAGACTTGGAAGACCTGAAGTATGTTTGGTCAGACTTTGTTATAGTGGCTATTTTTCTACTTAGAGATGCTCTTTGAAAAATGGGATTGGATAAATTATCCTTTTATTTGAATCAACATAACACGCATAAGCATATAAACAGTTATATCACACAAAAATATTGTAGTAAACGTGCATCCTAATTGGGTGACCCTTTTGAGCCAACGGTTGGTCTAACGTATTTGAAGGAAGTATGTGCTTTTTAAAATCAATTCATTATCCCCTGAAAACCTCCATAGGTATACATAAAGGGAATAAATTCTTACAAAAGTTGCACAAAGAGGATACAATCTTTAGGGAGAGGGAAAAGAACCTGAGAAAAAGAACAATATCCTTCACATGGGATAGAAAATACAAGTTCCTAGATGCTCTTCTATCAGCCTTTTCCCTCTTAGCTTTGTCCACTTCTTGTCATAGGTGACATTTCTTAATGATCAAGCAATTCTCGTATAACTATGCTCTATACTCATAGATCATTAGTCTGGGAAATCATGCAATCATCCAAATTGATCAACCTCTTGCCTAGCTCGCTTTAATTTTTTCCTCAATTGGTAGATGATTGAGGCGTCCTCACATGAAAACAAACAAAGTAAGCCTTTTTCCTATCCCCAGAGGATAATGGATTGGATTAAATAACATATATTCCTTCAACATATAAATATGATTTGTCTATAATTAGCTCATGGCCAATAGACGTAGGACAAGTTTTCTAATGAGCCCAATATTCCCTCGGATATTGGGTCATCCTAAGCTCATGCCTAAAAGGAAGGTTTTGGTTTTCGCTCTATCCTAGGTGTCTAGAGTGGGTTTGAACCAAGTTTTTAGGCAGACGACTTGGGTTTAGAAATAGAACAGACATCAAACGCCTCACGTGCAGATAAAACATCGTATTTACAAAACTTTATTTGGAATTGAACAATAGGGGTCGGGATATCCAAGAAACTCCAAATAATTTATATATCTCAATTGAGAAGTATGCTATGAAATGAAATAATTTAATTTTGCAAATTTTAAATACATAAGCACATAAACAGTTTAAATACTACAAAAATTAGCCAAAGAAGCTAATTCAAAATATTTTGTTAGAACCTAGTTAAATTTCCCCAGTAGAATCTTCATTTTTGTTTTATTCCTTTTTGATTCGAAGGGTTGGAAAACATTGATTTGACTTTTTAAATTATTTCAAACTTCAAAGAAATTTTTGAAACAATCTAAGAAATTATACAGTCGCCACTTAATTTATTTGAAAAGAAATTAAGAAAACTTTAAAATAATATCCTAAGTCTCAAAATAGAAAAAGACATAGACTTGTAAGAAAATCCCGGGTAAGAGGTTCCTATTAATATTTTAGGAATGTTTTTAAGGAACCTAAAATGTCCGCTAATTTCCGGTTATCCGAACTATTTGAAAATCACTTTGAATAATATCGGAAAAAGAGAAGTTGGTTTTTGAAAAGAAAGTGATTAAGAAAATATTTTATGAGTTTCATGCAAAATCAGTTTTTAACGATGTAGTGGGGAATTTAACTAGGGCTAGGAACAGTAACAACAACTAGCACGTAAAAGGGAAAGGGGGAACACTAAAAGACTTAGGTCATTAGGCCCAAATCAATTAACCTTTCCTAAGCTAATTATTGGGATTTTAGCCCACAACCTGCTCCACCTGTATTAATTTACAACTTTGACTTCGAGGCCCAAATGAATGAACAAATAGATAAATAAATAAATTGATAAAGAATAAGCCTATAATAAAAATTGACACTTTTCAAGTCTCTTAGAGACTTCATCAATGAGTTTTGAACCATTTTCCTTCTTCTTCCATCTTCTTGCAGCCGCACACGATATAGTCGACTTTGGGTTTAAACTTCGAACTTGACTCGAAGAGGTAGGCCTTATTGGCCTATTATGAAATGCAAGAGGAAAGGAGTCCATTTGAACTCGATATATTTTTTGCATGCAAAGAAAAGATAAAGAAATTAATATATGTTAAGGCATAAAAGTGATATATTTCAAAACAAAATAAAATATCAAGAACCAATTTTTGAATGACAATGACAAGCACACTTACAAACATGTAACAAGAATGAGAGTCAACCGATAAAATACAAAGCAAAGACACCCACTTACATGTCTCATGACTTGCGTTCATATTAAGAATGAATAAAGGTAAAAAGAAGAAGGCCTTATTCAATTAATTAGTGCAAGATTGCGAAAGTAAAGGGATGAGGCAGTAAGAAAAATACCCGACTTCTAAAATTGAACAAACATAGACACTAATCCATATAACAAAACAAAATAAAGGCTAACTTTTCAAGAAAGGAAATCTTTAAACTCCAACTAAGGTGACATTAACAAAAGAAAAATACTCGACTTCTAAAATTGAACAAACATAGACACTAATCGTTTATTCTCTTTTGATATTATGAATCAAAGAGACACAAATCAAGTCTTTACACACATAAAGAGAACATATAACAATCCAGAGTAAGAAAATCAGAATAAAAGTTTAGCATCTCTAAAAGTGAAATATCGTTCAACAAGCATACTATGCATGGCTCAAAAATATCTAAATAATTCTATTTAGCCACAAAAGTCCAAACCTTCTCATCATTTTGAGAAGACAACATGCGAATAAAAGAGGAATAAACATCTTGGGTGAAAAATAAAGCTAGCACTTCATCTCTTATATGAGGATTTTAAAATTCATTAAAATAATTAGCAAGCAAATGACATATTCTTGACTTAATCAATTACTATTTTATTAAGGCAAAACAAACAATAGTAACTATTTTTTCAACATAAAAGAAACAACTTTACATGTTAAAAACAAACATATCCACCAACAATGAATTTAAACAAGGAATGAACACATTTTTTAAGAAAAGATTGAAACTTTATCCATAATAATCAAAGAATAAAACAAAAGGCAAAACAATCAATATTAACAATTCTTTTCAACATAAAGGAAATAACTTTACATGCTAAAAACAAAAATATCCATCAACAATTAGTTTAAACAAGACATGAGTGTATTCTTTAAGTAAAGATGAAACTTTATTCATAATAATCAAAGAATAAGGTCAAAGGAAAAAACAATCAATATTAACTATTTTTTTCAACATAAAGGAAATAACTTTACGTGCTAAAAACAAACATATCCACCAACAATGAGTTTAAACAAGGCATGAACACGTTTTTTTAAGCATAGAATGAAACATTATCTATAATAATCAAAAAATAAAGCCAAAGAAACACGTTCAGTGATTGCTAGCTCAATTTTATACTATGAACGTGAAAATAACCATAATATCGATACCACAACGTCCTATGGCCTTCAAGACCATCTACAGAAAATAATCCTAGCAAAGACAATTACAACTATGAACTATGAAGAAAAAGAAGATGAAGAAGAAAACAATAATAAAACTAAAAAGGGAAAGGTGTGTTTACCTTTTTTGGGGAAGCAAAACGGGACTTCAAGTTTTCTTCGGAGTCTTGTTCCCCACCGGAAAACAATCTTTCGAGAACCCCGATTAGACTACCGGTTGAAAATTTCTACTAAAGAAAATAAATTTAACTATTTGTTCAAAAGTTTTTCCCACTCTTTGAGACTTTTTCCCTTTTGAGATTTTTTTTTCTTCCTCCCCCTTTCTACCTAAATAGTGCTAGTATTTATAGGAAAGGATGGGGATCCAATTTTATTAATCCACGGGAGAAAGTATTTAGGAGTGTTTTGGAAATTTTAAAAATTGAAAATAAGGTGAGGTGGAAGATAAAATGGGGAAAATTGTACAATGTAGTACAATTTTTGAATTTCAAATTGAAAAAAGGATAACGTTGAGGGGAAAATTGTACAATGTAGTATAATTTTTGAATTTCGAAATTTGAATTTGATAAAGGACAAGGTTGAGAGGGAATTGTACAATGTAGTACAATTTCTAAATTTCAAAATTTGAATTTGAATAAAGGACAAGGTTGGGGGGAATTGTACAATGTAGTATAATTTTTGAATTTCAAAAGTTGAATTTGGAAAAAGGACAAGGTTGAGGGGGAATTGTTTAATGTAGTACAATTTTTGAATTTCAAAATTGAATTTTGGAATTTGAATTTGATTTGGTGGGAATTGGATAGAAATTATGAGAGTTTTTGGGAATTTTGGGTTATTTAAAATATAACCCTAATCAGGATTTAAAATTTAGCCAAATTTTATTTAATTTTTACTAAATCGAAAAACAATTGGCCGATTGCATTGCAACTATGGCCAATTTGATTTCAATTATGGTCAAATCTTATAGATTGACTAAATTAAATTAAAATTCAATACGAATTAAAACTTTCTTTAATTCTGAGGTTCTTGATTAATAAAATTAAATAAATATGTTTCCAAATAAATTAATTTGTATAACAAATTTTATTTAAATCAAGACTTTATCCGTTTAGATTAATTTTCAAGCTTAATTAGTAAAAGTTCAATTTTGATAAAAATGTACATTCAAGTAACAAAATTTATACAATTTCGCATATGTAAATACGAAAACGTATAATCGTCAATTAAATGACAAAATGAACCCAGAGGAATATTTTAGAGCGCAATTATTCAGATGAAATAAATATCTCAACTTTATTAAAAATTGAAGAAATCAGGGTTAAATTTAGTCGTGGAGTGCAAAAATTAGGTATCAACATTGATGACCACCCAAAAGATTTAAACATCACATGAGAGTAATATTTCAAAAGCACATGAAAACTTATGCTAAAACACTCTTTTTTCAATACTCTAACATACAGTTGTCATCTCTTTCATCAATTACATGCAATTCTCTATTAGGAAAATAAGCATTTATAAACCAAGGAAACACCCTCTCATTTAGTCATAAAGCAATATAATTCATAAATGATAGTAAACCATCAAACTCAAGCTTTTAATCATCCGTATAAGCAACTTACAACATTATTAAGAACAATGAATTTCATAATAAGAGAGGGAATTTCATAAACCATGCTTTCATATAACTTCTCAAACTCATAACATCCATACACATGAACATAGTTCAAGTTTAGGGAAAACCCCCGTAGTTTAAATAAGATTTCACCATAAATTGGGGTTCCCAATGCATGCTCTCTAAACAATCCCAAATTTCATAATACATGCATACATTATAATTTAAAACTTGAAAAAAAACTTTAAAACTTATGCCTATGAAATTTAGGATAGTCCCACATACCTTTTTGATGGAGAAAAATCAAAAGAAACGCAGAGAGATCTGCCCTGGAGATCAAAGTACTCAAACCTGCGTTGTTTCTTCTCTCTTGATTTTGAAGAGATGATTTGGGGATTTACAGAGGCAATGTAATGTTTATAAGGCCTTAATTTCTCCTAAAGAGGGTTAGGAATGGTTATGGGATGATAAAATACCTTTATGCCCTTAAAATAAATCAAACAGAACACTTTTTGACACCCCAGAAAGGCTTTGTGGCTCATGACCAAAGAAAACCTTAGGCTTTTTATTGCATGGCCAAAAAAAAAGTTGAGGTAGTGTGATTTGGTGATTGGTGTGAGGTGCATTGCCATCGCATACCCTTGACAGTGTCTCATTCAAACACTCATAACTTTTGACTCCAGACTCGAATTGACGAACGGTCAGTGACATTGGATAGAAGACTTAAAGGTCTTTAATTTGATATATAGTAGGCCACATAATTCCTTATATCCAAGGATAAATGCCGCTAGAATTTGACCTAAGCAAAATCATCAACTAAAAGTCAATCGATAGGAAAGTGCTCAACTTAACTTTGAGCTAGGGAATGTTTGAGACTTATATTCCTCTACAAAGATGTTCCCACTAATGTATGTTATTCACACTTATATCTAAGTAGAAACAATTGGGTTCGAGTCTATAAGCATAGGAAAGATGGTTCAACTTTAGCCCAAAAGTGCGGGGTGTTACATTATCTCCCCCTTGGGATCATTCAACCCCGAATGAAGGGTAGAAACTTATTGAAGATCTAAAAGTATGGAATAAAGAATGTACCCTCACATTGGACATTTTTCTTTTCTCAATAAAATATATAAAGGCACCAAAATAGCTTCATGATAACCCCTAGTGAATCATGTAAGCACAAAGTGTGAGATAATAAGAATTGACATAGAGATGAACTTGCACAAGAGTTCTAGGGATCATAATCATCACAACATAATGCATGGTTTTATTTGGAAATCATAGGTATTGATTTTCATTCATACTCGATATGAAATAAGATTTCGTAGGAGATAGAAATAGAAGCATTCTTTACCTTAAAAGATACAACGAATGGACCTTAAACTTTGAGACACTATTTGTCTATGCCCCAATAATAAATAACACACTTCATCATTTCCAACTTACAGTGCCCTGATAACACACCTAACCACAAGATTTAGAGTCCCACTGCGTAGTACTTCTATGTTAAAGCCTAATCCAGAGTTGAAAGGTGATAACTTAAGCTACAGGACTCTGTACTCTACCTCCCATTAAGAATATCACCTCACCTCATCACTATAATCCAACAACCTCGTGTCTTAATTCAAGGAGTACTAACCACATAGCAAATTGGTTTGTGTTTTCATTTATCACAAAATTCAAGCCTATCATTACTACACCTACTTCATGGATCTCTCCACTAAGACCAGAAAATTCAATCACTCTCACAAAGATTTTCGCCACATATCTCCTTACTAACTATTTCGCATAATTAAAGTTCTTCTTGTTCTTTCCCCCTTCACCTAGAACCTTAGCTCAAGTAGTCTCACAAAAAATTTAACACAATAAGAAAAGATTTAGTCTCTTATCTAAGACATTACTATGCTTCCACAACCACCATCATAATAATATACAGAAGGTCATTGAGGGACCCAAACTTAAGCATCAAGAATGGAAGAAATACTATTCAATTATAACCTATATTTATTGATCTACTCAAGATGGGGCATGAGATGCCAGACGTGATGCAATAGGCACAAAGTACTTCATACATTAGATGTGTTGATCATAAATAGAGAGTCGTTTGGGTATAAACATAGTACAACATGAGTTCATAGGACTGACTTTATGGTAAAAAACATGAGCGCCTATAGCATGAGTTGTATAACATAAGGCCAAAATTCATGAAGTCAATGATTGAGACAAGGATTTATACTGGAAGCTATTGCTTCTCATTTTTAGAGCTAAGATAGTCAAGAGTTTGCATCAACTTTATCACTTTGGGATAAACCCAACATAAAATAAATCAGTAACATATAGAAAGCAAAGTTACTTAGAACTAAACATGATATGAGACATGGATCTGTGGGTCATAAGCATCACAACATTGTGCTTGAATACTTGAAATCTTGGATTACTGAGAAACACTATTTCTTATAGTTTGGAGGTTAGAACATGGACATAAGTACATAGAGAACTCGAATCATAAGCATAGGCATGACTTGAATACATAAGACATTATCAGAATAACCTCTTAAATTAAAGTAGGGGGAGGTTGCTTGACTAGGAATAGATTTATCATGAATCTCCCTTAAAATTTGCCACCATGAGAAAATTCGGGAACTACCTTAACTCCTCATCTCCCCCTTAGATCAAAGTCACAATACTAGACTTAAGGATATATTATCTTATTAAATCTACAAGCACAACACTAACACAATGGGGTATCCCCATACACATCAATGCTAAACTCCCCCTAATAAACTATACTCTAAAGCCATGGCTTTCTGAGAATGCTACTCTTAACTTTTGCTAGCCTCTATAGCCATCACCCTACAACTCACAGTCTCATGAGCATACACATCCTCACTCCTTATCACATAAAAATCCACTCTCCACTACTTAACATTCTAAAATTAGACCTCTAATTGTATAACTTACAACTTAATAAAACTTGTCAAACTATACAAAGGGTGCATATTACCTATCTATATTTCCTCAATTCAACTCTAAAGAACACCGTACAATAACTCCCCAGAAATCTCCATTCTACAAAATTTGAGAGCATGAACTAGGTACACATGACACTTATACATATAAAGTCATATCTTACAACATGATACCCGGGGGTTCAACTTATTCTTATATACCTACGCTCTTACTCCACTTAATGACTTAATCATAATTCATCATTTTACTCTTGTCCTTATGCGTGTTTGTGTGTATATATATATATATACATATATCACAATTGTCCACTCATTATTCCCCAAGTTGCCAATCTAGGATAGTGCACACATCAAATCAAGCCTACTACTCACTCCCATAAAAAAGCATTATTAATCTTAAGCTACTATTCTTACCACCATAATCCAGATCTAAAGTTCAAGCCCATAGTCTAGCATCAATCATATACCACCGATGAAGCATGCCATATATTATACTAGTCCATCAAATGGGGAAATCAATTCAAAATTCCTCATTTTACCTAATTATGGGCCACAAGTTCATTCTTTCCATGACATTACTACCACACCTTATAATCTACCACACACCTTCTCACATATAGTACTAGTTTATAACTACTAGAGAAAAGACAATCAAGGGGGTAAAGTCATATAATAAGGATGTAATGCCCTGAGAGTACACCCTAGGCTCCACACGGTGCTTATGGCCCCGAGAGACCACAAGCTAACCCATGAGCTGGTACCTGTTGTGAGCACTGAATAATATAATAACATATGCAGAAGAACAACTGATAAGCTATAAGGTATTAAATAACTAAAAATAATACTGGATATGAATTTGGAAACAACTGTCTGAAACTAATAAAATAATAAAAAAAACTAACTGACTGTCTGTACTAGTCTAAAAGCCTCTAATGACTGAATAAATAGCATGAAGTACTGAATCAAATTCATAAAATCTATTAATACTGAATATGCGTGAAATCTATAAATATTGATGGATGCATGACCAAGCATAAAGCATGTTCCAAAGATAATCTGTAAACTAAAATACTAAAATATGATAATTGAATATCTGATATATGTATGTTATGGTCAAGAAAACTAAAAGTAAATTACTGAGCTAATTACTAGACTGATACTATAGGAGATATCATCTAACCAATATACCCCAATAAGCAATTTGGGGTCCAACCTTTAACCCTAGTTGGAAGGGTGTCAGTACCATACCACGGGTACTAACACTAGCTTGTGGATGTACTAAAGTATTGTCCCGAATGACTAAGGTTTACCCTCAACTGGCAGGTTACATCTTAACCTATGCTAGCAACGTAGTTATAAAATAAGGGGACTACTACTAAAGGCCACACCCTCAACTGGTAGGTGAGCCCCCATCCTTGGGTTTGCTCAGTGATTAATTCTGCTCCCAACTAAACTGACTTGAAATACAGAACTATGCCAATATTAACTAATTTTGATAACTGACTGAACTGATAATGCTCTTAATATATTTTGAAACTATTTTGATGATACTAAGACTAAGTAAACAACTATGGTTTTGGGTATTCATAACCCATGGGACTCGAGAGCATTAATAGAAAAATAGTACAAAAATTTTAAGCACATAACATGAAAACATATATATCAAAAGTCCATTCTTGTGGGCATTTCATCAAACACTTGCTGTTCCTAGTTCGAGCTAAGCATGGGATGGTTTAAAGCTTGTAGTAATATCATGATATCAACATCATTAATTATGAATTAAATCAACGAATAACATCATTAAAACATGTGGTGTTGAATAACGTCAATTTCATGGAAACATGGTGTATAATTACAATTCATGGGAATTCATGGTTAAAAATCATAATTACATGTAAAAGATCATAACTTTGAATTAAAACTTAGATTCTTGGATTCTATGGGTGAAAGGGACCCATGGATGAATATTTAACATACCTGGGTTGATGAGTGCATGAGAATTGATGATGAATTCTTCAGTTTTGATCATGAATTTTGAATGCTAGGGCTTTGTTCTTAAAAGATAATTAATTTCTTGAAGAGGATTTATGAGTAATGGGGCACATAATGCCCATTTAGGGTGTTAATTACGTGTTTTGGATGAATTTGGGCTTTATAAAAAGACCAAACGGTCCCTGGAATTTGAGTCACAAAATTGACAATCCCGATTTTAGCCTTCGGTGTGACGCGGTGCAATCACATCGGGCCACTGAAAAGCTACCAATCCCCGTTTTGCCCAATTGAGTGACACGGTGCTATCGCATTGCACCACTAGAAAAAAATAAGAACTGGAACTTTGGCGCAATGCGGTGGCAATTACGGTGGAACATTGGAAAAGGACGAATGTTATTTTTGGGGTCACCGTGATGCGGTGCTGCTCGTATTGAACTACTGCTTTCACTAAAAGTTTCATAACTCCTCACCCAAGTATCGATTTGGGTGAAATTAGAATCATTGGAAAGCTAATTCAATTTCCTACAACTTGGTGGATCTTGAATTAGAAAACTCTGAGTAGAGAAAAAGATATGCTTGATTGAAGATGAATAAAACAACTTCTTTTCAAGAATTCAATCGATAAGGGATATTTTGATTTATCTAATAGATGGGAGTTATTTGAGACCTTAATATACATCAAACTAGCTCATAAAATTATCAAAGAACCATAATGTATTATGCATGATATTTAAACATAACTCTAGAATTGGTTTGGATTTTTGGGGTATTACATTATCTCCCCCTTGGGAACATTCCTCCTCGAATGAGATTGGTTAAACTGAAAGCACTGAGGAACTGATATTACATGTTGAATATACGTGATGAAAACATGATTACATGGCTGAGTCTGAAACATGGCATATGATTGAATTGGTTCTGTGAATGCATGACTAACATGAGAATGATATGCAGCTGAAACTGAGCATGGAGAAGAGAAATTCTAAGAAGATTGTTACCTTAAGCTGAGTTTGCTTTAAAAATATGAGGGTACTTTGTTCGTATATCTTCTTCTACTTCCCAAGTGGCTCCCTCAATGGAATGATTCCGCCAAAAAACTTTGACTAAGGGAACTTCTTTGTTCCATAGTCTACAAATTTGTCGATCAAGGATTTTAACTGGAATTTCTTTATAAGAAAGGTTGTTCTGAATATCTATGCTTACTAAGGGAACAACAACTGTTGGGTCTCTAATACACTTCTTTAACAAAGAGATATGGAATATTGGATACACTGGTGCTAAGTCTTCAAATGGCCAACATATTGGTGACTAACCTTCCCCTACTTACCAAACCTCTCCACTTTCTTCATGGGAGAGATTTTAAGATACACGAAATCACAAATCTCAAACTCAACATCCTTCCTTGTCACATCTGCATAAGAATTCTGTCAGCTCTATGTTGCCTTAACCCTCTCCCTAATCAACTATACTTTCTCTAAAGAACTAAACACCAAGTCAGGCCCTACTACGTGGACTTACCTACTCCAAATGAACAAATTGGAGATCTACATATCCTCTCATATAAAGCCTCAAACAGACCCATCTAGATACTAGAATGATATTTATTATTATACACGAATTCAATCAAAGGCAAGTGGTCATTCCAACTGCCCTTAAAGTCAAATACACACACTCTCAACATATCCTTAAGGTTCTGAATGATCCTCTCTACCCGACTATCTATCTGAGAATAAAAGGTTGTACTGAGGTGAACTTGGGTACCAAGAACCTTCTAAAAATATTTCCAAAAGTGAGAGGTAAATTAAGGACCTCTATTTGAAATGATGGAAAATGGAACACCATCCAACCTAACCAACTCTCTAATATAGTGCTTGGCATAGTCCTTGGCTGAATAAGTAGTATGGACTGGCAAGAAATGGGATGATTTGGTCATCCTGTCTATAGGTGACAAAAATTGAATCATGCTGTTGATGAGTACGAGGAAAAGCTATCACAAAATCCATGTTTACTTTCTCCCACTTTCAACTGGGAATACTGAACTCCTATATAGACCCACTAGGCTTTTAATGCTCAATCTTAACCTACTAATAAGTAGAGCATTAGCCACAAACTCTTCAATATCCCTCTTCATCCCACTCTACCAATAGATTTCCCACAAATTGCGGTACATCTTTATAGACCCTGGATGAATTGAGTAACATACACCATGCACTTCTGTAAGAATTTGCTGTCTTAGCTCATTAACACATGGTACACACAGTATACCCTGGAAACACAACACACTATATGCCAACTGGGAGAAGACCTCTACTTTTTGATCTCTGACTGACTCTTTCAATTTAACTAAACTGAGATCTCTGTCCTACTTTTCTTTCACTTTCACAACCAAAGAGAATTCAAAACTATTCTGAACCTAATCACTACCCTTAGTTGAATCCACCAAACAAACACCTAACTCGGCAAGCTGATGAACTTCCTAAACTAACTTCTTCATATCACTTTCAACATGAGAAACACTACCCATAGACAATCTATTCAAGGTATCTGCTATTACATTGGCCTTGCCCGAGTGATACAAAACACTCATATCAGAATTTTTCAATAATTCTAACCATCTCTTCTAACACAAATTCAAATCCTTTTGCCAAAACACATACTGCAAGCTTTATGTGGTCTGTGAACACATCAACATGCACCTCATACAAATAGTTCCTCCAAATTTTTAAGGCAAACACAACAGTTGCTAGCTAAAGATCATGGCTAGGGTAATTCTTGTTATGGGTCTTAAGATATATAGAGACATAGGCTACAACTTTACCCTTCTGCATTAAAACACACCCAAAACCAACTTGGGAAACATCACAGTACATAAAAAACCTATTTGAACCATCTGGTAACATCAAAACTGGGGCTGTGGTGAGTCGAGTCTTCAACTCCTGAAAATACTTCTCACAAGAATCTAACCACCAAAACTTAACTTTCTTCTGAGTCAATATATACATGGGGATGCAATAGATGAAAATCCTTTATCAAACCATTGGTAATAGCCAGTCAAACCTAAAAAACTCTTGATATCTGACAGAGAGATGGGTCTGGGTTAGTTTCTAACCACCTTGGTCTTTTGAGGATCAAATGTAATGCCATCATAGAAATTAATATGGCCAAGGAAACTTACTGATATCAGCTAAAATTCACACTTACTAAATTTAGCGAACAACTAATGGGCTCTAAGAGTCTGAAATACTATTCTAAGGTGGTCTGCATAATCATTTTTGTTGTAGGAGCAAACAAGAATGTCATTAATGAAGAAAATGATGTACATGTCCAAGTACTTTTTGAACACCCTATTCATCAAGTCCATGAAGGTTGTTGGGGTATTCGTTAGACCAAAGGACATAACTAGAAAATTGAAGTGACCATATCGAGTTCTGAAAGCTATTTTTGGAATTTCATATTCGTTGACTCTAAGCTGATGATAGTCGGATCTGAGGTCTATCTTAGAAAATTAACTAGCACCCTAAAGTTGGTCGAACAAGTCATCAATTCTAGGAACTAGTGCACCCCATGGGCGAACACTGGGCTTGATGAAACTCTTATCTATGAGATCCTTCAACTGTTTTTTTAATTATTTGAGTTCGACTCGAGCCATTATACATAGTGGAATAAAGATAGGCTGAGAATCTGAAAAAAAATCTATTTTAAAGTCGATTTCCCTTTCGGGAGAAACTCTAGGAAGATCTTCAGGGAATATATCTGGAAATTCCCTCACTACTGAATCTAACTCAAGATTAGGAGTCTCAAAATTAGTCTTTGACTTGGATATGGTGATAAATATAACACTTGGATATCATCTTTCTCACTCTAAGGTACGAAATAAACTGACCCCTAAGAGCTGTAGTGCTATCCCTCTATTTAAGGACTGGTTCATTTGGAAACTGAAAATGAACTACTTTATTTCTACAATCAATTGAAGCATAGCATGAGTGAAACTAATCCATACTGAGAATGATGTCAAAATCCATCATCTCTAACTCTACAAGATCAACTGAAGTAACTTTCTGAGACACTGTAACCGAGCAGTTCCTATATACCCGTTGGGATACAATAGAGACATCCACTGGGGTAGATGCTGAGAAAGGCTCTACTAAGATTTTAGGACTGACTCTGAAGTTGACAACTATATAAGGGGTTACAAAAGAAAGAGAAGCTCCAGGGTTTAACAAAGAATAACCATGTAAGTAAAATACTTGAAATATACCAGTGACCATATCAAAAGAATTTTCCTGATCCTGTTAGGACTGAAGAGCATATAGTCTGTTTGGACACTTACCACTAGTAGCACTAAAAACAGCACCCTGTTAAGTTGCGCGGTCGGCTGGAATTGGGGGACGACTGGACAGACCCTGCTGACCACTCTTTGGACAATCCCTGATTCAGTGGCTTGGCTTGTCACACCCAAACATATATCACTACCAGCTCTACAAACACTCTCATAGTTTCTACCATATTTTTGACAAAGAGGATTCGTATGACCACTGTTAACTCTCTCTTGGGACTTAGAGCCTGGCGCCCTATCCCGATTGTTATGTTTGAACTTGCGTACTGGGTCACTAGCTGAAAATAAAGCTGGAACTAAGGATTTCTGACAAAAATAAGGATGGTTACCACCTTTTGACCATGGATGATTGGAATTAAAGATACCTGTTTTAGCCCTCTTATTCTACCTCTCTCTCTTCTTAGTTTTCTGCTTCTTAATTTACTTAGCATTGACCATAATCCTAGACAAGTCTATATCCTTAATAAACATTGCAGTCCTACACTTATTGACCATACTGTTAGATACACTAGACATGAACTTACTCATCTTAGACCTTCTATCCGCTACCATATTAGGAGCATATCTAGCAAACTGAGTAAACTTGAGGGAATACTCCTTCACACTCATGTTAACCTACCTCAAGTTAATAAACTCTATCCCCTTGGCTTCTCTCAACTCCAACGGAAAGAACCTATCTAAGAAGATTGTAGCAAACTCTACCCATTATATAGGCCCTACATCTACGCCTATATCTACCTTCCACTACTTAAACCATGTATGAGCTACATCTTGTAATTGATAGGCAGCTAACTTAGCATTCTCACTAGCAGTTACCCCTATAATATTTTTTTACCTTTTGCACTATGTCTAAGGATTTCTATGGATCCTTTTTAGATTTGGATGCTGAAAAAAAAAAGGATTCATTCGGGTAAAGTTCCACACCCATGCACAAGACTTTACTAGACTCGGCTTTCAGAATTTCTAGGATACTTTAAAACCTTAGGCTATGATACCAAGTTTGTAATGCCTGGAGAGTACACCCTGGGCACCACACAATCCTTACGACCCCGAGAGACCATAAGCTAACCCATGAGTTGGCACCTGCTGTGAGAATTGAATAATATAATAACATATATGGAAGAATAATTGATAAGACATAAGGTTTTAATTAACTAAAAATAATACTGGATCATGAATCTAGAAACAACTACTAGAAACAACTGTCTAAAAATAATAAACTAATAAAAAAACTGACTAACTATATGTACTAGTCTGAAAAGCCTCAACTGACTGAATATGTAACATGAAGTACTAAATAGAATGCATTAAATCTGTAAATCCTAAAGATGTGTGAAATCTGTAAATATTGATGGATGTATGAACAAGCATAAACTATGTTTTAAAGATAATCTGTAAACTGAAATACTAAAATCTAATAACTGAATATCTATTATCTATATTCTATGGTCAAGCAAACTAAAACTAATTTACTTAGCTGATTACTGGACAGGGACTGTGGGAGCTATCATCTAACCAACATGCCCTAATAAGAAATTCGGAGTCCAACCTATGACCCCAGTTTGAAGAGTGTCAATATCGTACCATGGGTACTAACACTAGTTGTATGGATCCACTAAAGTGTTGTACCAAAGGAATAAGGGTTACCCTCAACTGGTAGGTACCCGTATGAGATCAACCATAAACTGGCAGGTTACATCTCAACCTACGCTGGTTACATAGTTATAGAATACGGGGACTGCTACTAAAGGTCACACCCTCAATTGGCAAGTGAGCCCCCATCCTTGGGTTCGCTCTGTGATAAATCCTACTCCCAACTAAACTAACTCAGAATACTGAATTGTGCTAAGTTTAACTAATTTTGATTACTGACTGAACTGATAATGCTCATAATATATTCTGAAACTATTCTGAAGATACTGAGACTAAGTAAACGGCAATGGTTTCAAGTATTCATAACCCCCAGGACTTGATAGCATTAATAGTAAAATAGTACTAAAACTTCAAGGTCAAAGCATGAAAACATTTATATCAAAAGTCCATTCTTGTAGGCATTTCATCAAACACTTGATGTTCCTAGTTCAAGCTAAGCATGGGAATAGTTTAAAGCTTGTAGTAATAGCATGATTTCAACATCAAAATCATTAATTATGAATTAAATCAGCGAATAATATCATTAAAACATATGGGGTTGAATAACAACGATAATTTCATGAAAACATAGTATAGAATTACAATTCATGGGAATTCATGGTTAAAAATCATAATTACTTGTAAAAGATCAGAACTTTGAATTAAAACTTAGATTCTTGGATACTATGGGTGAAAAGGACCATGGATAAATATTTAACATACCTGGGTTGATGAGTTCGTGAGAACTGATGGTGAATTCTTGAGTTTTGATCTTGAATTTTGAAGGCTAGGGTTTTGTTCTTGAAAGATAATTAATTTCTTGGAAAGGATTTATGAATAATGGGGCACATAATGCCCCTTTAGGGTGTTAATTATGTGGTTTGGATGGATTTGGGGCTTTGGAAAAGGACCAAACGGTCCCTGGAATTTGAGTTTCAAAATTGACAATCTCGATTTTTGCCTTTGCCGTGACGTGGTACAATCATGTAGGATCACTGAAAAGCTGCCAATCCCCATTTCTCCCAATGGAGTGATGCAGTGCTATCGCATTGCACCACTAGAAATAGAAAAATGCAAACTGGAACTTTGGTGCAATATGGTGGCAATTACAGTAACACACTGGAAAAGGACAAATTCTATTTTTGGGGTCACCGTGATGTTGTGCTGCTCGTATTGAACTACTGCTTTCACTAAAAGTGTCATAACTCCTCACCAGAGTATCAAATTTGGTCGAAATTAGTATCTTTGGAAAGATAATTTAATTTCCTACAAATTGGTGGGTCTTGATTAAGAAAATTATGAGTATAGAAAAATATATTCTCGTTTGAAGAGGAATAAAGCTATTCTTTTCAAAAATTCAATCAGTAAGGGATATTTTGATTCGTCTAATAGATGGGAGTTATTTGAGACTTTAATATACATCAAACTAACTCATAAAACTATCAAAGAACCATAATGTACTATGCAAGAGCTTGAAATATGACTCTAGCATGGGTTTCGATTTTGGGGGTATTACAATATCTCCCCCCGAGAATATTCATCCTCGAATGAGACTAGCTAGACTGAAAGACTGAGGAACTAAGATTACATGTTGAATATACATGATCAGAACACGATTACATAGATGAGTCTGAAATATGGAACATGACTAAACTGGTTTTGTGAATGCATGAATTACATGAATATTATATGCAGCTGAAACTGAGCATGGAGAAAAGAAATTCTAA
>NC_061111.1:150361790-150470017 GCF_002878395.1 Capsicum annuum
AAAAAAAAAAAGGTTGATAAGAAAAGTAACATTTAAAAAATTTATTTACCTGAAGTCTCCTATAATTTTCACTGAAAGAATATGAAATAGAGCAAATTTATGATTAGAAACAATGAATATGAATTTCTAGTAGTTAAAAAGTGTTAAATTATTAAAATAAATATGTGTTCTTGTTGTTGTAGATTAAAAACAAGTTGAATAAGAAGACAAAAATAAAAGTATGGCTTAGAGGTGATTTTGAATAAGGATTCAAGATCGTAGGTTACGATTTATTATAACAATTAGACTTACTTGGCTCTGTGTTTATATGTAAATTAAGTATTTTTGATGACTTTCGAACACTACTTGTGATTAGTTAATACAATAGAAAATCTGTAGCACTTTTTAAAATTTAATTTGGGTAAGGGAAACTCTCAAAATCGATTTCATCTTGAAGGGGTTAGTTTGGAATATCGTGGATTGAAGGTGTGTTTTGAAAGAGGAAAATTTGAAAGAAAGCATGATATTCAGTTTCACTTATGTCGCTACAGTAACGTACATGTCGCTATAGTGACATGCCCAAAAGTGAAATAATTTTTGAATGTCATTATAACGATGTAAATAGCTAATTAAATAAGAAATTCTCAAAAGCTTTTATTATTCTAAAAACATGTTTTAAGACAAAGGAGAGACAATTTTAAGCAATTCAACCAATTTTCATCGTACTTCACTATTAAGGTAAATAATCACTCCCCACTAATTAGTATTTGTGTTAATTAACCTTAAAATCGCTATTTTACGTGTTTCTGGAGAGAATTTTGACTTGTAATAATTAATTTTTTTCTGATGCAAAAATGATAAATTAGGTGGAATCCATTTGAGCTTTAGTTAATTATAGATAATTTATGCTTGCTTGTTGTTAATTAAATAAAGTAACCGTGAATTGATAGATTCTAGATGAATTATGATAGAAAGGTCCTAGAATAGGAGATGAGTGATCATGAACTTGACCTTAGAGATTGACTTTAATCCTTAACACTATCGTTCATTGGGTTGATTGTGTGGTTATTTATGTTGCTAGATCAAAATCAAATAAAAATTACACGAAATGACAAGGCTCAAGTTTAGTTGAGTGGTAAAACCTTACACTGAGGTAGGTGATGACGTACGTAGTTTAATCCAACTTACGTTATGTATGTGTATTAATTGTTCCTTAGTAGTACTTATTGATGCATGTTGTTGAGGTATGCAAAAAGCGTAAAAGATTGTTGGATTAGGTAAGTGTGATCATATTTTCAATAAATTTATATTTAAATCTTGTGGTTGTTATAAATGTTAGTTAGTGTCATTGTTTTGTGATTGTTGTGATATTATATTATTTATTTATGAAATGTATCGATAATTGAACATTTTCACCGAATTTATATTTATTATGGTGAAATGTATCGGTATTTGAATATTTTATACTTATTATTGTAGGATGTATCGATACTGAAACATCATCACGAGATTGATTGATTTAATTGATTTGACTAGTCATCCTTGTTGTCTCTCTCTGACTGTTTATCCTTGTTGACTATTTGTAATTTATTGTTAAGTCTTATAATCTGTAAGTGTTATTAACTGTATAAATTGTGCAATAGTGAGTATGTGTTAAGTTTTTGTACTACGTTTTGATTAAGTGTCCATGTATCTCATTTTGCGTTTGTCAAATGACCCTATCAATACAATATTTGTTTTTCTAATTTTGTATGCTGATACTACACTTATTAAATATTTTTATTGAGTGTAGGGCATATCCCAGCGAATTTCTCAAATTTCAACTGTGATGTTCAATAGATGATTTGAATCTAAAGGTGAGTTGTTCTCAGATTATTATGAATTCGTCGATTTAGGCTTCAAGTCCTTTATTTCTAGACTATGAAACAGTTTTGATATTTTGCAGTTGCATTCCCTTCCTTTGATATTTTAGTGTTTTGATACACGTGATTTTTAAATTTTAGGAAGGATTTTCATTCAATATAATGGTCCGCAAATTATTTTTCGAATATTGTTTTGAGATTAATGAAATTAATTAGTTGTCTAACTTTTAATTAAGTGTTGGTTAACAAATTAGGATTGATTGATTCTTTCATAAAAAACTAGTGTGGGTTTCACAACAGATTAGGTCGTGACATTTAAGGCAAAAGTGTGTGTTGGTTCACCCTTAGTGGTTGTTTGAATGGTGGCTTCCGATGATATGGTTATCAAGGAAATCATATTTGTTTTGATTGTTTTCTAAAATGAAAAATTATACAAATCCCAAACTTAAGACACCATTTTACCAAATATCCCTTACTATTTTAAAATTTACATAAAATCCCTTTTTTCAATTTTTGTGTTGATAAATATGCTGTAAAACTCATTCTCGTATTTCACTCCTCCATTAACGCATAACCTTTTTTTCCCACAAACTACTCTCTTAAAATCTCTCCCATATCAACAGAATTTGAGTCAACTTCCTTCTCCACTACTCCAACCGATTAGAACCGTAATCTTTCTTTTTTAAATTTCAAAAATTGTCAACTACTTCAAAGAGGTTAGTTGTTTGTTTATGTGGATTTTAAGTTAGTTTTTAACAAGACAAGTCAATGTCCATATATGTTTTAACTTCTTTTGTGTTAATTTGTTTGATCTTCAATGACTAATGAAGATTCACCCTCTTTCTGCTTGGGGATTTTTCAAATTGAAACACAAAAAGATGTTTCTACTAGTAATCAAGTTCTGAGTTTTACTCCGAGCAACTTTGATTACACCGAGGAAGGTTTTAGTGAAAATAGGTCAAAGCAACGCAATGATCCTGAAAAATTAAAGATTTTAAGACAAGCATTTGTTGCTAAAAATCAAAATTCCGACATGCAAATGGAAGTTCAGGAGGAAATAGAGAATATCCCTAATTCCTCATTGAATCAGATATTGATATAGCAAGTGATACATATAGCTGGTAAACATAAAAAATCGATTGATACATATATAAAAGTTTTTAGTTATTCATATATGTTTATAATTTTATGGTGTTTCATATGGATGATATATGTGTTATCATTATATGGATATTATGGTGATTTATACGATATATAGAGTTTGTATGTTTTTAATGGGTGATACATATTAGATTAATGAGTGATACATATGGTGTCCTGGTGATTCATATGGTTGTTACAGTTATATTTCAATTATTGGGTGATTCATATGCTATTAATGGGTGATACATTTTTTTCACACTGAATGTTTGATACATATTATGATATTTAATTGGTGATACATATTGTCCTACAGCGTAAGAGTGATTCTCTGTGGATCAGATTATTGGTGATACATATGTGATAATACTTTCTATTCTCATTTTATTGTTGTTGTAATTTATAAATATGTGATACATTTGACATATGAATCATCTCTTAATTTGTGTTATTGTCAATATTTTTTGTTGGCAGAATGTTAATTTGATTGTGAAAAAACAACCTGCCCACAACTTAAGGATCGGTAGTGCACACAACATCAATGTAGTAGATACGTTTAAAGAAGTTTTGAAGGATGAAGGAATCAGAATTTTTGAAAGCACTTCTTTTGGGTCATTTCTGAACCTCCTTAATTGTAACTTTCATGATCGATAGCAGGGTGTTTGATGACCTTAGAGGTTCAACACCCATATCAGGATCAACTAAGGGTGTTGGTCAACAATACATCTCTTCAATTTTCACTGTATGGGTTTGCTATCGTTACCGATTTGAAATGCATCAGCAACAAAGATGATTTCAATTATTCAGACCTTCCACCATGTCGACTACAAAAAAATATTTTTCATATTCAACAACAAATGTGAAAAGAAGTGACTTGATCAAGCTTTTTTGTTTCATTGCACGAGTATTTCTGTGACTTGATTAAGAAAATATGAATTGATCACTGTACGAGTATTTTTGTTGTTAATGTCATGACATTTTAGCTTAAAATTAGCTCTTGTTAACTCCGAGAGCAAAGAAATTTTGTTAAAGGGTTATAACCCTGCATGATGGGAAGATGTCATTTATAATAAAACATGATAACTATGATTTGAGGACAATATATGTGGAATAGACGATGAACCGATGTGACATTTGGTTTGATCTCAAAGGTAAATTTTGTTGGCAGTTGAATTATTAAATTTTATTCCTATTGTAGTGATCTTAATTTATGGGTGGAAAATAGTAGGTGACTTTACAAGAATAGAATTGATATATACTGCTTTAATTGCACTATCAACGTTCATTAATGTTTCATAAACCAACCAAAACAGTGGAAGTTAATATTTTTTGGTGTAAAGAATCTCAAATTTGCATTATTTGGAGTTGCATTTCAAGTGTCTTACAATTGATATCTAGCATAATTATTCTATTAACAATCACAAATATTCTAATATGTATCATTAGTAAACAATTTGTTGTACATGTATCACCATTATTCAAGTTGTGTTAGATAACCTTAACAATAAATGACACATTACTAATATTAATCACATAGCTTTCATGAACGGTTAATATGAATCATATAACAGTCATAAAATTTTTAATATGTATCACTTGAAAATAATATATTGAAAATATATCACCAATTAATCAGTTTAGTTTAATTACTAATATGAATCACATAAATTTCATGAACGCTTGATATGAATCATATAACATTCATAAATTTTTTAATATGTATCACTTTGTAATAATATATTAAAAATATATCAATATTAGTCCTCATCTGGTGAAATCTCTTAACAATGTAACAGAGATTGGTGGTATGAATCACATAACTATCATGAACTCTAACATATTTGCATATGAGAATGGTACTAATGATTATAAACATTGATTTTAAAAAATATTTCTGATTTTATTATAAATAAAATATCTCAAGCAATAATTTTTTGAGTATTTAACTCAAATTATTAAATTCAAAATATTGAACTAAGTAAACAAGTCTGAGTCAAATTTAAAGAAAAAATGTCACATCTCTATTTGAAAGTCGTTGCAAGTGCGTCTGTTATGACCTTCATACCCACACTTGCCACAACGATTTGAGGTTGATGAAAACTTTTCGCTACTTTTATTTTGTCTTTCTTTCTTAGGTCTTCCTGGTTGACGTTTATATTTTGAACGTAAAACCACATCTTCTAACACCTCCAGAGATACATGTCAATCTCGTTTATCAGGCATTAGACACAGTGGCATTTGAAATCTACCACAGTTGCATATTTTATTATCCAATCGAACAATGTATTTTCTTCCTTCTTCATACACACCATATATGTAGTTAGTTGATTCCCTAACCTGAAAAATATTTTTTCGTAAAGATTTGTGTTAGTTAACATAATATATGAATCATAAATATTACAGATTAATTACCTATAAAGAATGAGATTTCAAGTGGTGGCATATTTGTACAGATGTATCAAAATGATACATATGAGTTCCAAGTGTATCAATTTGATACATCTGTTATCAGAAAGCTAAAATAGATTGCAAAGCAACTTAGTTACAGTATAATAAATATTAAATAACTTACCATCATATGCGATGTCTTTGCCTCATTCAATTGAGGAATTTGTTGAAACTTACCTCCCAATGAAAATCTAAGATTGGCAGTTCACGTGCCTCAATAAGACGAGAGTTGCACATTCTGCAATGTTGGAAGTCATCATCCTCCCCCTATTTATTGGAGCACGAACTTGTGACCACTTTTCATATCCAATATTTTTCAGATATAACTTTACTCTATTGTCTATCTTTCCCACTTTACACATAAGCTCATCAAAATTATTCAACTTGTACACTTTAGCCATGGTAAAAAACTCGTTGGTCAGCTTATCCTTACTCTTTCTATAATTCGTGCTGACATTATTTCAAAGATGCAAAACACATGCAAAATGTGGTATACATGGATAAACCACACTAACTGCCTTTATTATGCTTTCATGTCTATCATAGACAATATACATATTATCACGCTCACCGAAAGCACACTTAAATTGCTGGAAAAATCATATCCAGAAGGAATTATTCTCAGAATCTACAACCCCATATGTAAGCGGCAATAGATGACCTGATACATAAGATCTACCAAACATTAAGTCTAATTTATATAACAATTAGCATCATTTGATAGAAAAATACAAAAGAATCACTACGTGTAATACCTGCTCCATCAAGTTTGCTAGCTGAAATGAATTTTTCCTTATAGAGTCCACTCATGTGACTATCATCTACTACCACAATAGGCCTACAATACCCAAATCCCCTAACAAATAGATGTAGTGTTATGAATAGATACAAGAACTGATTATCTGAAGACTTATGCATCCTTATATGTGAATTGGGATAAACAGAATTCAACATGTATATGTAGATAGATATTTTCTTATATCTGTCTGACGGTCGCCCTCTCAGTATCTTTAAAGCACGTTCTTTAGCACGCTACACCTTCATGTAATCTATGTCCAAACTAAGTTCTCTTTTTATATCTTCAATAATGTCACTTGGTGTGATTATTCTTTTATGGTTCACCAACTTTGGAGCTGTTATTCCAGCTACAAAAGCAATTGTAGCATACTGCTGATCAAACACTCTGTCCATTAACGAACATATGTGCTTATCATTGAAAGTACGTACTACAAATGTATCAGTACCAAGCTTACATGACGCCTTGAATAACCAACTATATTCCGAAGATTTGCACATCAAGACATAACTGAAATAAATGCCAATAAAATCTATCAGAAATATGAAATTTTGTTAATCTGTTATTATATGAATCACCATTTAACAAATATAATTATAATATATGTATCATTCATATGAATCACCTTTACTTTATAAAAACACCAACAACAATATGAATCACCATTTTACAAATATAATGATAACATATGTATCATTCGTATGAATCACTTTTACTCTATAAAAACTCCAAAATGGACATGCTTGCTCAAAAAAACACAATGCACAGTAAGCAATTAATTATATAAATCACATACTACAATAAACAATATATAGATTCACTTTTATAAAAAAGTTAACAAAACTTAACTTGCAAACAAACAAAATCAAAAACTTCTTGTAATTTAGGCAAATGTATCACTATAATTTTTAGATGTATCAATTAGCAATTAAATTAAAAATTGATGATGAAAAACTTAAATCAAACCTCTGTTTGTCAGATCTCTCAGCTCTAAAACTGAACTTGTGCTTGATTGCATAGTTACGCATTAAAAATACAAAAGTAGCTTTATTTTTATAATTTTGTTTCACCTTTACAACACCATTATAGCAATAACTAATTAGTTCTTCACCACCCATATCAACAACTGGTAGAGATTCGACGTTACCAACTAGAGCTACTGCAAGTTCAGATGACTCAACAATATCATGTCACTCAACTGTCATATCATCTGCGTCAAAATCATCACTGTCAATTACAATATCACTTGTTGTAATACACAGTGGATACTTTCTGAATACAGGTTCATGTTTCAAAATCAAAAGAAAAAAATTCGCAGCCATATCATTATGAATCTCCAACGCTGATGAATTGCCATGAACAACATATTTGGCATGAATTTTTTCAGAGAAACATCAAATTTCAATTGAATTGATATAGCGTCCATTAAATTGCGTTACAAATTTTTTTTCATGAATTATAATAGCATCAACCCGATAGTTATCGTATCTAATTTCTGAAACCAGACCCCGAAATGACGCAACAACACAGTCATGAGTTCTATTTAAATTAATCAAAAAATTAAGAAGGAAGACCGAAGATTTTTTGGGAAAATTCAAAATAATTGTGTTGTAATCTGGATTGCTTCAGAAGTTTTGGTTTGCTTCAAAATTGAAATATGGCTAAATGGAATTGGATATTTTACGCTTGTAACAGTTTTGGCATGATTTCATCTCATAATTAAACAAAATCCATTACTTCCTAAAATAAAGAGCTAATTTGTTTCAAATGTATCACTTTTTTATATATATCACTATTTTAAAAAACTGAGATAAAATATAATATAAAATAATCAAAATTTTATATAATATCACTTGAAGATTCAGAGATTTATGTAAGTTGCTCTTTCTAAAAAGTATGGTATGGTATCTTTTATAGTTACCAAACCATGAAATCCCTCAATTTTTAGGTTCACCAATTTAGTGGTGTACCATAATTTTCTATTTTTTTTTTTAACTATATCCTTATATAATATTATCTAATACTATTTTACTCTTTACCATATATTACTTCCAATCCTAATATGTTTTTATTTTTACGTTTTTCTGTTCAGTCCCTCCTCTGCGTTGTTCTACATTGTTCTTCTTTGAGTTCTTTTTCGTTCTTCCGCCTTTAATTTTTTTTCTACGCTCGTTCTCTCAAATATATTTTTTAAAAACTTAATTGCTTAAATGATGAATGCCATGTGAATTTTGATTTTGGTCCTCCTAAATTTCTCTTTTGCTTTAAGTTGAACAATTTGTTTCTTTTACTAGGAAACACAGGTAAGGTGAATGTTCACTTTTCAGTGGGGAAATATTGGTTATTGATGATGGTGAAAAGTATAAATTCTGGAAAAGAAACAACATGCTCCTTAACCTCCTTTTTCCTTTTTCTTTTGATAAAAGAGATGATAACTTGTAGTTTTGATGATTGTTATTTGTAGCATGTGCTATTTTTCTGCATAATTTATTGTTGATATGTTAAGATTATGATTTAAACTTTAGGAAGGATTTTCATTCAATATAATGGTACACAATTTTTTTTTTGAATATTATTTTGAGATTAATAAAATTAATTAGTGGTGCAACTTTTAATTATGTGTTGGTTAACAAATTAGGATTGATTGATCCTTCCATACAAAATTAGTGTGGGTGTCACAACGGATTGGATCGTGACATTCAAGGCAAAAGTGTCCGTTGGATCACCCTTAGTGGTTGTTTGAATGATGGTTTTTGATGGTATGGTTATCAAGAGAATCATGTTTGTTTTTATTATTTTCTAAAAGTTATGGCATGGTATCATTTCATAGTTAACAAATCATGAAATTCCTCAATTTTTAAAACCACCAATTTTGTGGTGTACCATGATTTTATTTTCTTTTTCTTTTATGCCCTTATATAATATTATCTAATACTATTTTACCCTTTACCCTATATTACTTCAGCAACAACAACAACAACATACCCAGTATTTACCGTATATTACTTCCAATCCTAATATGTTTTTATTTTTATCCTTTTCTGTTCAATCTCTTCTTTGCGCTGTTCTGCATTGTTCTTCTTCGTTCTTACGCCCTCAATTTCTTCTTCTACGCTCGTTCTCTCAGATCTATTGTCTTTAAACTTAATTGCTTAATTGATGAACGTCATGTGAATTTTGATTTCTGTCCTCCTAAATTTCTCTTTTGCTTTTAGTTGAATAATTTGTTTCTTTTACTAGGAAATACGGGGCTTTGGGCTACAGGTGATAAAAAAGTTTTAAAATAAGGTGTAGGTGACACAAGTCTTAATAATTGAGTGGAAGTGACAATTACTTAATTATGGATTAAGAAAGTTTGGAAAATTTTAAAATAACTCATAAGTTTTTAAATTTACACTTTGATCCAAATGTTAGTTAATATAACGGGAAACGAAGGGAAAAAAGGTGTGTTTTTCTCTCTCTTCATCCGTTGTTATTTTCTCTCTCTTTGCGATATTTATTGTTCATTATTGCTGCTGCTTTATTCATCATCTTCTGATTCATTATCATCATATTATACTTCATTATCATCTTCATATTCTTCTTGTTGACCATTATTGTTGTTATTACCGCAACTGCTGCTCTTTGACCAATTTCTTATGTCAAATTTTATTTTGTATTCAACTTTGGCATTTACTTGAGAGGAGACCTTGGTAAGTCAAATTATGCTTTTTAGTTGAATTTGTAATCTGGGTAACTGCTAGTGTGCTGTTTTTTCAATAATAGCTAGCACGCGAACATGAATGCAACATAAGAACAATCTATTTAAACAGATCCATCATCTGTGGCACCAGATAAATATTTTATTGCAATAGTAGACTCATGTTGGATTCATATTTATGGTTCTAGGTGTCGTAATATGAATCGAATAGATAGGTATTCTGTTACAACAGATTAATAATCTGTTGCACCAGATTAGTAATTTGTTTTAACAGATAAATAATCTATTGCACAAGATTAGTAATTTGGTACAACAGACAAGTAATCTGTTGCAACAGAATATACATCTATTGTAAAAGAATATTTATCTACTGTAACAGATAATTATTCTGTTGCAACAGATGAATAATCTGTTTCAAATAACAAAATACAGCTCTTGGCACAAACCCAACAGATAACTCAACTCATATGTTGATCTCTTGTCATTGATACTGGATTCAAATTATTCCTTAATTGTAGACATGTCATTTGTTGAGAAAAAGAAATAGACAACAAGAAAATTAAATAAGAATTAAAATGTCAAATATATCAAACATAAATTTTTAATTAAACAAAAAAAATAAAAATACATAGGTAAAAGAATAAAAAAAGTCTTAATTATTATTTGTATGGCCAACCGGCCAATCTTCAACCGACAGCAGCAACGCCCTCCCCAGCCTGCGGATCTCCCGCAGTATCTTTACTCTGACGGCGGCCAACTCCCATTGCAGGTCATGAACCTCCTTCTGCAGTTCTCGCATGGCGTCTTATAAAATAGTGATATCCCATACTCGATCATCCATATCTAGAAAATGCATAAGTTGACAAAACATACCCGTAAAAATAAAAGTAAAGAAAAGAAAGAATTTGAATGTAATACAACGTATATTTACACAAAAATCCAGAAAAAAACTTACCAGAGACAGGAAAAAGCTATCAAGTCCTTGAAGAGAAAGTAGTTGAAAGTGTAACAAGAGCAAAAAGTAAATAGAGTATAGTAGAATGAACGATTGAGTAAGGAAGGACCTATTTATAGGGGATTGAACTTAAATGTGTTAGGCAAAAAATCGCAAATGTTCACCTCCATTTATTAATGACATATCTTGCTTACTGTGAAAAGTTATGACTTAATTACATTAAGCAATATTGTGATAAGTCATGACTTTTCAGCTTATTATTATTAATAATTAGTTCTTTTCAGAAACTATTTTTTTATTGAGTTGTGACAACAGATTATATATCTGTTGCATCAGATAAATCATCTGTGATAACAGATATATCATCTATTGCAACAAGTAGATAACCTGTTGCATCAGATAATATATTTGTTGCAACATATAATCTATATATCTTATTTTTAAAAAAATTATCATCATGATATCCAAAATTTCTAACTTTTTAATTATGTAAATTAATAAAACAGATTTAAAGGCGCAAATGTTCACCCTAATTTATTAATGACATTCTTGATTACTGTAAAAAGTTATGACTTAATTAAATTAAGCAATATTGTGATAAGTCATGACTTTTCAGCTTATAATTATTAATAATTAGTTCTTTCCAGGAACCGTTTTTATATTGAGTTGTGACAACAAATTATATATCTATTGCATCACATAACTCATCTGTGACAACAAATATATCATCCGTGGCAATAAATAAATAACCTATTGCATCAGATAATCTATCTGTTGCAACATATAATCTATTTTTAAAAAAAAATTATCATCATATCATTAATTCAAATTTGCTGACTTTTTTATTATATAAATTAATAAAATAGATTTAAAAAGAAAAATATTTTTGGTGAGTTTTTTACGGTTTAAATTGTGTTTATCATTTATTTTCTTATTGTTTTTTCCTGTTAAAAAAATGACTTAATCAAATCAAGCTGGTGAGTTTTTTATTATTGTGACAAGTCATGACTTTTTAGCTTATTATTATTAATTAGTTTTTAAATTTAAATTAACTTTTTTTCTCAATTTAAAAATCGAAGATACCTAATTTTCAATAACCGTTTCTTTAATAAAATAATAACCATTTTTTTATTGAATTATGGCAACGGATTGTATATCTATTGCATCAGATAACCCATCTGTTGCAACAGATACCATCTGTTGCAACAAATCGACCATCTGTTTTAGAAACTTTTTTTATTTCTTCTAACAACTGATTCATCAGTCGCAACAGATGAGGAATTTGATGCATCAGCAGCGTTGTTTGTTTGTTGAATGTGTTTAGATAAAAAGTCACAGTCACGACTATTCACTTTTTCTTAAAAATCATCATATAACTTAATTAATCCAATGTTGTGACTTTTTTTAAATTAAATAATCTTTATTTTACGGTTATAAATTATGTATATCATTTAGTTCCTATTATTTATTAACGAACCATTTTTAGGAGAATCATGACTTTTCATCACCCTCTGTTGCCATAAGTGCTCAATCCCTATCTCCAACCATCGACATGTTGAGAATAGAAAATAAATAGGATGATAATTAAATATTAAATAAGAATTAAAAATTCAAAGTCGACCAAACCAAATCAAAAAAACATATACATAGATTTTTGAATCCCTTATAGGTAGATCCGATATAAAAAAGGAAAATACATACACTAAAAGAAAGAAAAAACATAACCTAATTATTATTACTACTATTATTATTATCATTACTATTATTATTATTACTACTATTATTATTGTAAATCGGACAATTTTCATCTGGCAGCAGCAAGGCCCTCCTCAGCCTTGCTCTAAAGTCGGCTGAATCCCTCTGGAGTTCCCGTAAGGACTCGATATGAGTCTTCTTGTACGAATCTGAATTAGCCATATTTGTATTGTAAGTGTAGTAGAATGAACGAGTGAGAATAAGGAAGGGAGTAAGGAAAGGAGGCCAGAGGGACCTATTTATAAATGATTGAATTGGAAGGGTTGACTTAGTTAAACAAAAAGCCACGACTGTTTATATCCCTTAATTAAATAAAACTGGTAACATTTTGAATATGTAAATTAAGAAAAATGGGTCTAAATACAACATTTTATCTTTTTATTGTATTTTGAAAAGAAAAGAAAATTACTTTAAAATAAATCTAACAGATGGGTAATCTGTTGCAAAATATATTTCATCTGTCGGATAACTTATAATATATTGACAATCTGTTGCAACAGATGGATATATAAGTTTGCTTTTCAAACAGATGTGGCATCTGTTGCAACTTGCTAGTCATCTGTTTATTCAATTTAAGCCACAGATGGGCTAGGAAGAATAAGGTGCGTGCAGATGGATCCACTATCATATATGTGTGAGTTAAGTAATATTACTGATAAGGTCATCGAGATAACACTCACAAAGTATAATATTTTTGTGAATGCAGTTTTTAACCGATTAGGCACTGATCATTCAAACAAGATCATGCATTGTACAGTTAAGTTTGATAGGTTTGAATTAGTAAGGTTGAAGGCCTCATAAAGATGATGCAGATACCCTGTTATGAATTACTGACGATTGTTGCTCATGTTTATGCATGTCAAGTTTTGAGAAGCGAACAATATTTGGTGTCATTGTAGAGAACCAATAGCGATTGGACTTAACTTTAAGTGAGCATTACCTTCAACGCCTCGCACTGCATCAAACAAGAATGAAAAACCAATAGAAATTCCTCTGCCCTAAATATATATAGAAGGGTTGATCGAGAAGATGATTATACGCCAGAAGGAGCCGAAGGAGAATGCCTACGAGAAAAAGAGGAGTTGATAAAAGACTATATCATCTGAGAGCTAATTGAAAAAGAGACATAGGGTAGAAAGTAACTTCGAGCTAATCTGGCCGATGAAATTATCTTAAACCCTGAGAAATTTGAATCAAGTGCAAATATGAAAGTGTATCCGGTAATGTAAATTCATTTATTGTCTCCCTGAAAGAGAAATAATATAGATGGACACTTTGCTAGAGAGCTGCGACTAAGTAGCGTGGTTGGATTATCAGCTAGATAGAAAATAGCAGAAGACTAAGAAAGCAGTCTTAAGGGCATCGAGGGTTGAAATGATGTACAGTAAGTCTAGAAAACTTTTGCCCACAAAAACTGCAGTTAAAGTAAGGAATCTAAGCGAAGGTGGCAATTTCTGAATTTTAAATTGCATCCCATGCCTTCTTGTTTGTTGTTCTAATTGGGTCCACTATTGTTGACCTGATTGGAACCACAAACGTGATTGAAAGGCAAATTGAGTATCATTAGTTCCTTAACAATATGGATTAATTGATTATACTTTATAGCCTTAAAATGCTTTCAACATTTCTTGGAGAAGATCAGAGGCTTGCTCTAGTTTGTGAATTTTAATAATTTTCAAGCTTGCCTCGAGCTTGCTGATTCTGTATTAAAGTTGGTCGTTGTCGTCTTCGAAGTTGGTATAGAGTTCCTGATCTCTTGTGAGCTCGATCAGGAACACTACCTTCAAAGTTGTGGCATTGAAGAAGGCATTCAGAACATTTTCTTCCGAAGCCTTAAAGGATACATGGAGGGTTGCTGTATTTGTTTTAGGTTAAAATGTGTTGATGTACACTGAAGATGTGGTCCCAACAGTTGAACAACACACTTTTATCGAGAGTTGTTCAATGCAGCTTGCTCAACCAATTTGATAAATTAATAAGCAAGGAGTTACATAGTGTGTGATATAAATCGACTCTACCAAGCCTATCAAACATTACGTAACTCCAGGCTCATTACTTTATAAAAAAAAATTGATCGAGTTAGTGCACAAATCAAATGAGCTCAATCTCTTAGCCTTTCTACTGATTGTTCTTCTCCAATATAGGTGACAAGATATCTGCTATGCAAAAGTCTACACCGTTACCAGAAATGCTTGCCAGGTCGCAAGTCTTCAGAAGGCATCAATAGTAATCTTTCAATATCAAGTGATATTGAGAGATTACTAGTCATTCCTTCTCAAGACGCTCGCTACGATAAGAATTTCTGTTGATGACAAGATATCTATCATGCAAAAGTTTATACCGTCAACGAAAATTCTTGCCAGAGCGAAAGTCTTCAGAAAGCATTATTAGTAATCTCTCAACATCAAGAAAGTCTTGTACGAAAGTCTTCGGAAGACAATCGAAAATAAGAGAGTTTTCATCAATGACTACACATAATTACGACATTAACAACCTCACCAGATTCACTCATCCTACAAAAAAAAGGCATAAATATTTTCATTTGCATTCGCATGTTATTTATTTAACAAACAAACAAAGATGAATTAAATGCTAGATTTAGTTCATCTTTGTTTGGTTTGTTAAATAAATAACATGTGAATGCAAATGAAAATATTTATGCCTTTTTTTTTGTAGGATGAGTGAATCTGGTAAGGTTGTTGATGATAATTATGTGTAGTCATTGCTGAAAACTTCCTTATTTTTGAATGTCTTCTGAAGACTTTCGTACAAGACTTCCTTGATATTGAGAGATTATTAATAATGTCTTCTGAACACTTTCGCTCTGTCAAGAATTTCTGTGGACGATGTAGACTTTTGAATGGCGGATATCTTATCATTAATAGAAATTCTTGCTGTAGTAAAAGTCTTGGGAAGGCATGACTAGGAATCACTCAATATCAATTGATATTGAGAGATTACTGATGATGTCATCTGAAGACTTGTGCCTTGGCAAGCATTTCTGGCGTCAGTGTAGACTTTTGCATAGCAGATATCTTATCATCTATATTGGAGAAGAGCGATCAGCAGAAAGACTGAGAGATTGAGCTCGTTTAATTTGTGCACTAACTCGAACCAATGTTTTAAATAGGATAATGAGCCTGGAGTTACGTAATGTTTGATAGTCTTGGTAAAGTTGATTTAGATCACACGCTTCGTAACTCCTTACTTATTAATTTATCAAATTAGTTGATCAAGCAGCATTGAGCAACGCTCGATAAAAGTATGTTGTTCAACTGCTTGGACCACATCTTCAGTGTGCATCAACATATTTTGACCTAAAACAAACACAGCGACCCTCCATGTATGCTTTAAGGTTTCTGAAGAAAGTGTTCTGAAGGCCTGCTAAAATTTCATAACTTTGAAGGTGGTGTTCTTGATCGAGCTCACAAGAGATTAGGAACTCTTGACCAACTTCGAAGATGACAACGACAAGCTTGAATACAGAATCAGCAAGCTGGAGGTAAGCTTGTAAAGTATCAAAATTCACAAACTAGAGCAAGCCTCTAATCTTCTCCAAGAAATGTTGAAAACATTCTAAGGCTATAAAACACGATCAATTATAACCATATTGCTATGGAAATGATGATACTCAATTTGCCTTTCAATCACGTTTGTGGTTCCGATCAGGTCAACAGCAGTAAACCTAATCGACACCACAAACAAGAAGGCATGGGATGCAATTTAAAATTCAAATATTGCTGCCTTAGCTTAGATTCCTTACTTTAACTGCAGTTGTTGTTGGCACAAGTTTTCTAGTCTTACTATACATCATTTCAACCCTCGATGCCCTTAAGGCTGCTTTCTTAGTCTTCTGCTATTTTCTATCTAGGTGATAATCCCGACCATGCTACCTAGTCGCAGCTCCTTAGTAAAGTGACCATCCGCATTATTTTTCTCTTAGAGAGACAACAAATGAATTTACATTACTGGATACACTTTCATATTTGCACTTGATAAAGATTTTTCATGTTTTAAAATAATTTCATCAGCCAAATTCGCTAGAAGTTACTTTCTACCCTATGTCTCTTCTTCAATTAGCTCTCAGATGATATAGTCTTTCATCAGCCACTTATTTTCCCTCGAAGGCATTCTTCTACTACACATACTGGCGTATAATCATCACCCCGAGCAACCCAACCATATAAATTTAGGCTAGGGCAATAACTATATTGATTTTCCGTTCTTGTTAGATGTAGTGCTAGGCTTCAAAGGCCTTCTCAGAGTCCAATGCAACCTAAAAGTTAGTCCAATCGCTATTGAATCTCTTTACAATGACACCAAAACTAGATCCCTTCACAATGCTTGACAAATAAACATGAGCAACAACCGACATTAAATCTTAACAGGGTATTAGAACCATATTCATGGTCCCTCAGCCTTATAAGTTCAGACCTACCAAACTTAACTATAAATTTGCAGATATCTTGTTTGAATGATCTATGACTAATCGGTAAAAACAGCATTCACAAAACCAGTGTACTCTATATATGTTTCCATGATAATATTATCAGTAATAAATACCTCCCACATATAAAGTGGTTCCATTTACAAGTAGATTATTCCTCCGAACCCATCTTTACTGTAGCCTCTTATGATGATTGGACAAAAGTTGATCAACTTTCAGTTCCTTATATCTACAAAGAAGAGGAAAAAAATTAATGTCACAAAAAGAACATTATCCATCTGTTGCAACAGATGTAGAGTTTATTGCATCTAATGAGGAGTCTGTTGCATCAGATGAGAAGTCCGTTGCATCAGATGCAGATTCTGATATAACATATATGGAGTCTATTTTAACATATGTAGAGTCTATTGCAATAGATGTAGAGTCTGTTGCAACAGATGTAGAGTCTGTTGGAATACATCAAACAAGCCTTGCTGGTGGTTTGATTTGTTTCAACAGTTGCTCTGTATGTTGCAACATCAATAACAAAATAAACTACAAAGGAACAACAAATAAAAAACATCACCAACAAAAAAAACAACAACATTTTTTCCAACAACATCATCAACAACAAACAAGCAATATCTTATATTTCAACACCATCAACAATACCACACCACAAGTTCCAACCCCACCAACAACATCAATAATAGCATCAACAACAAAGGAACAAACAAAATACATACAAAAAAATGATACTGCAAACAAGGCTTTTAAACTTCTCCCAACAAATGACTTTTTTCGTATATTGTAATAGAAATTCTCAATTCATCTATTCAACAATTAAAAGTTTCTTCAAATTTTTTAAATAAATATGACATAGGTAAATGGTAATTTAATAAAAAAACAGATGTAAATAACTTGCAAAGTAGAAGACGAGAATGAAAGAGCAATAGTGAACCATTCCTTAATGTCAAAAGGGGATCAAAACAGCAATTTCAGTCGATGAATCTAAGATATGGATCAGTTTAGATTCAAAAGGATGTTTATGAGAAAGAGGAGAGAAAAAAGGTTGTGATAACCCTAAAGGGGAGAGAAAGAAAAAGATGAGAGATGAATAAAATAAATTTAGGGCTGAAGGAGAGATGAGATAATTCTAATTTCTAGATGTACTACCCTTAATATTAAATGACTAAACAAAGTGTATTTATTCAAATTTATATTTTCAAAGCATAATTAATAAGGCTAATTTGGTAAAATAAGCCCCTAATTAATATTTTTTTAATGGGTGTGCCAAGTCAATAGGGGTCAACTAATATAAAATAGAGGAAGTATTAGGGGTTTCAATATTCATTAATAATTTGAGGGGCACGAAGAAGAAAACGGGTGCCATTGAAAAGACAATACAAGACTACTCAATGGGATTTTTGAGTTATCCAAGAAATATTTTTTACTACCTTTAGTAGTACTACTTTCTCTACTCGGATAGAAGCTTGCTTTAAAATTAAAAGAAAAAAAAATTCAAATAGCTATGTCATCTGTTGCAACAGATATAAATATCTGTTTGAAAAATCCCAACAGCTCGATCATCTGTGACAACAGACGCAAATATCCATTTGATAACTAAATTAGATATGTCATCTATTACAACAAATATCAATATCTATTTAAAAATTTCCAACAGTTCAGTCATTTGTCACAACAGATGCAAATGTCTATTTGATAATTAAATCAGATATGTTATCTATTGCAACATATATGATTATATGTTTGAAAATATCCAACAGCTCAGTTGTTTGTTGCAACAGATTTCATTACAATTGATTTAGGTGGAACTAGGAATGAATGAATGATCTCTCAGGGTCAACAACAACTTCAATTGAGTTGTTACATTTATATGGTGTTGGTATTGCGTTCATCCTAACCCGAGTCGTTGATCGATTACTTTGAGTTGAAATGAGTTCTCATTAACTTAATGTTAAGATTAATAGTGCCTAAATTGATTTAGGTGGAACTAGATATGAATGAATGAGCTCACAGGGTCAACAATAACTTCAATTGAGTCGTTGCATTTGCATAGTATTGGTATTGCGTTCATCCCAACCCGAGTCATCGATCGATCACTCTGAGTTGAAATAAGTTCTCATTAACTTAATATTAAGATTAATAGTACCTAAATTGATTTAGGTGGAACTAGGGATGAATGAATGAGCTCACAAGGTTAACAACAACTTTAATTGAGTCATTGCATTTGCATGGTATTGGTATTGCATTCATCCCGACCCGAGTCGTCGATCGATCACTTTGAGTTGAAATAAGTTCTTATTAACTTAATCTTAAGATTAATAGTACCTAAATTTATTTAGGTGGAACTAGGGATGAATGAATGAGCTCATAGGGTCAATAACAACTTTAATTGAGTCATTACATTTGCATAGTATTGGTATTGCCTTCATTTTGATCTGAGTTGTCGATTGATCACTCTGAGTTGAAATGAGTTCTCATTAACTTTATGTTAGGATTAATAGTACCTAAATTGATTTAGGTGGAACTAGGTATGAATGAATGAGCTCACAGGGTCAATAATAACTTCAATTGAGTCATTGCATTTACATGGTGTTAGTATTGCGTTCATCCCGACTCGAGTCATTAATCGATCACTCTAAGTTGAAATGAGTTCTCATTAACTTAATGTTAAGATTAATAGTACCTAAATTAATTTAGGTGGAACTAGAGATGAATGAATGAGCTCAAAGGGTCAACAACAACTTCAATTGAGTAATTGCATTTGCATGGTGTTGGTATGGCGTTCATCCCGACTCGAGTCATTAATCGATCACTCTGAGTTGAAATGAGTTCTCATTAACTTAATGTTAAGATTAATAGTACCTAAATTGATTTAGGTGGAACTAGGAATGAATGAATGAGCTCACAGGGTCAACAACAACTTCAATTGAGTCGTTGTATTTGCATGGTGTTGGTATTGCGTTCATCCCGACCTGAGTCATCGATCGATCACTCTGAGTTGAAATGAGTTCTCATTAACTTAATATTTTAAAAACTATATCTTTTGAAATTTTAAAAATTAATTAAGATCAATTCGGATCAAATTAACAATTTCAAAACTTGTCATTCTTTTCCAAAATTACAAATCAACTCATACAAATCATCCATTTGCGGGAAAAAAATTTCTTCATTTCAAATCTCAAGTTCTCGCTCCTCTCTTTGTCTCTCAACAATACAGACAACAACTACTCAACATATTGCCCAACCCTTCAAAACAAATCGATTTTCCTCCCATTTTCGATCACATAGTTGTTATTTTTTACTTTATTCTCGCTTGTATCCATCATTTTCTCTATCTTCACAGGTAAAAGAGTTTGAGAAGAGTTCTACATTTGTTCTTTATTCTAAAAATTAGGCCTTTTTAGTTAATGATGAAAAAGAAGACTTTTAATTGTATTATCTTCGAGAATGGTTTAATAATTTTTGTGTTTTGATGCTAAAAAAGTAGGAAGCACTAGAGAAAACCCTAGTTTTTGTCTCAGTATTTTGTTGACTATCGTGGTATTGTTGGATGGTGTTTGTGGTGTTGTTAGTGGTGTCGGTATTTGTGTTTTTGGTGGTGGTGTCGATGGTCTTGGTGTTTGTATTGGTGGCATTGGTGGTGGAATTGGTTGTTGTGGTGGTGGTCCATTTGTTGCAACGAGTGAAAAATCTGTTGGGAGATATTAAATAGTTCTTCAAACAGATTCCCCATCTGTTCCAACTGATGAGTTATCCGTTGGAGAATTTTTTTGTAATGTGGCGTAGAATAATTTATTAAAATTTGTCTTACCTTTTTTAAAAAAATTATGAGACATCAAATGCAATGTATTTTTTATTTTTCTATTATTTGTAGTTAAAAGATGTCTCCCAAAAGAAAAGAAATTGAAAGCGGAGAAAGTGGATCAACTTCTAATCATCAAACAAAAAAGGCTAGAGTACAGATAGATTCGGAGGAACTTCCAGAACAATCTTAGTCAAGGTAAAATGAAGCTGAGGAAAGTGATAACTCCTTCTCACCAATGGGGCATGAAATAATATTGAAATTCCAGCATGATTCTGTCAAAACCATTAGTATTAACAAGTTTTGAGTTGCGATGCCGATGAATAGCCCTAACACAGTATTTGGTGATCTTGTACTTAAATGTCAGTTGGAGAAACCTTTTAACGAACTTAGGAGTATTATGAAGAATGAAAACATTGATGGACTTTTTAAGAAGAGCTGCTTTGCATACTTTATCGAGCTGTCTGAGGACCGCACTCTCCGTTTCCCAATAAGCATGATATATGGCCTTCTCAAGCGCAAGATCAAGTATGCGTGGGATGATAAATATTTGAAGGGGGGCAGAAAAAAGATGGATGAAATCTGGATCAACTACTGTGGCATGCCGGTTTGTTTTGGATTGAAAGAGTTTGCCATAGTGACGGGCCTGAGATTCGATCATCCAAAAAAACCTCTCATCAAGGAAACACCCCACAAAGGGTCTAACAAATGAAAGGTAAAAATGATGGGTTGTTGGGTATTGATGGACCGAGCTACAAAGGGGAGGATTTGATGGTGGATCTTGAGGATTAATACATACCAAAGCACTACAGGGAGAAATTATGCTTCGTTTGGTTTGTCCATTCCATTTTATTGAAAAGAGACGTCAGGAAAGTCATAGAAATGATTTGTTGGTGTTTGTTGATGATTTTGGAAAAATTCAATGATTATCCCTGGGGATATAACAGCTACTACTTGACTGTCGAATATTTACTGACAAATCTATCCCCAAAGACGATCACATTATACGACTTTCCCTGGGCTTTCATGGTAAAATTAATCGCTATTTTTACTCTTCCATTAATTTATATTTAGTATAGTTATTATGACTTTTTTTGCTTGCTTTCTGTTTACATTTTTTAGGTTTGGGCATGTGAAGCCATTCCTCCCCTCTAAAAACAGTTCAAGGATTACCCGAATAAGGTTTCTCATTCAAGGATCCTTAGGTGGTTGGCTGCAACAAAGAGCACCAAAAAATGTTTTAAGGAGGCTGATCTATTTAACCCTCCGGATGATGCAGTACGCCTTCTTTCAACTAAAATAATTTGCCTCAAAAAAAGATATTGAAACAGATGTTCCATCCGTTGCGACAGATGGGTCGTCTGTTGTAATAAATTACCCGTCAACTACAACTGGTACAAAATATGGGTAATCTATTGTGACAGACGATCCATATTTTACAACAGATTAACCATCTGTTGCTCTAGTTCTCTGAACCAAACTCAACAGATTACCCATCTGATGCAAATTATGCAATATGTTTTTTTCATAGGCTGTGCATCCTTGGTTGTGCATAAGTTAGTTGTGTTAATATCCAAGTTACATTATTATTATTATATGATTTAAATGCCTCACGTCTTTTTTATAGGATGTGCATCCTTTGATAGTGTCTACCGTTATGAGTTGGGGATAATTTCTTATCTTACTCTGGGTCTTGCTGATATAAAAGAAGACCCAACGGTGGAGTTAATAAAGAAGGAATTGGTTGGAGAAACATCCATAAGAAGAGCAGTTAGGCAAGGTCAGCCTAATATTGAAGCTCTTCACGACCAACCTCAAACTGCAACAGATCCGGGTGCTTTTTCTAGGGGTGTTACTGGTGGAGTTGTTTATGATAGTGGCAGTCATCTTGATGTTGTTGCTGCTTCCATTCGTGACTATGATCATGTTGGTTCTCTACAAAAAATAAATACTTTTGAAAACACCCCTTGCACAGGTCCCTCTCACCCCCACACCGGTCCCTCTCACCCTTACAGTGGTCCCTCTCACTCCTCTTCACCCTCATATTCTCATTGCAAATACAAATTGTGCAAGAACAGAAAGGATAAACTCCTTGAAAAGCTAGAGGCTATGCTGAAGCTGTCGAGGATTTGAAATCTAGGAGGAGTGTCATACCATCCAATGAGGTGAGGGAGCCATACACTTCTACAGTGGCGGTTAGGAGGAAGAGAAGTAAAATTAGACAAATTCTCTCCATTCTAAAAATAGCAAAAATTGCAACTCCTCCCGCTCCAATAGTTATTAAAGTTCAGGGACGCTAAAGAAGGTGGACATATTTGCGGCACTTGGAAAGGAGAAGAAGAAGGAACTGCAAGAAATCAAGAATGGCGGACGAAGGCTTGAAAAGAATACACTATGCATTTATTTGTTGTCAAAAACTTCATGAATATGACAAATATGCATGAGTGGTACGAGGACAATGTAAGTTTACTTTTGCTAACCTAGCCTTCTAATCTACTCCATGAAGAAGAATCTATGCAACAGATGTGAAATCTGTTGCAACAGTTTGGTATTCCGTTGCAACATTATACACATCTATTGCATAAGTTGCGTTGGATGAGTAATCTGTGAACTGATTCAGAGAACTCTCTGCATCGGGTTCTTTCCACTATATTTTTATTCTTTACAATTACTAACCTATTTAAAAATTGGCTTCTTATTCCACAGTATGCTGATGAAATTCTCTGTCTCATGAGGGGCATGCAATTAGCGTACCCGAATGCTTATAATCCTGCCGATAGAATAATGGACCTCAACTTTTACAAAATTTCAAGGATAGGTACGCTGATCTCCGTAAGATAGCTGATTCCGGTGGCCCGGGATTTAATAAGTTAATTTTTATGTTCCAATGGGATGAAGAAGCGATTAAATATGTTAGAGAAAAGAGGCCATATCCATATGGCAAGCGCTGGACCAAGGCAAAGAGAATCTTTGCAGTCATGAACATGGAAGTCAAACATTTTCTCATTGTTGAGATACTACTCTACGAGGAAAAGATTAAGGTTTATGACTGCAACTTACCTGTCTTCAGCGAGGACACATTTTTAGCCCACATGTAGCCACTCTTGAAGTTGTTGCCCGAGTTGTTGACGCAGAGTAAGCTGATAGATCATTTGCCGGTTGAAGTTTTGACGAAGGAATCATGGAATTTTAAAGGTCGAAATAAGAACATCGAGCTCCTAAAAATTAAAACTGATGTAGTGTGTGGGCCGTACTCACTTGCATACATCGAATGTTTGCTGACCAGCATAAAAATGATTGGTATGTGCAATGCCATTGTGGGAAAGATGCAATGGGTCTGGTCTTATGGGTACTAACTAAATGGTTAGAGCCCATGTATAAAGAAGAATATGTACAAAGACGGAGACGAACAAAATAATAATTTTTTATTTCAAGCCACTTCACTTTACATGTAATGGCAATAATTTTTATACTGGCCAAGTTAAATTTTTATAATGCAGCAGATAGTATATCTATTATAACAGATATAATACCTGTTGTGACAGATTGATTATCTGTTTGAATAGGTTGGTCATCTGTTGCATTAATAGATGTTTCCCATTCTGTCTATCGCAACAGATATCCAATATGTTATAATATATAATCTATCTGTTACAACTGATAGGTAATCTATTGGAAAAAATCAAGAAAGTAGGAAGACTTTTTATATAATTTTTAGCAGATGACTTACGTATTGCATCTCATGTTACAATATATGTCTAAATCTATTTGATAAGATATATCGTCTGTTGCAGCAGATGTATTATCTGTTGCGATATTTGAATCTAGTATTCCATTTCAATTAACATGTTCAAAACTAAGGATTGAATTATATTGATAGACAACATAAAATAAGTTGAAGCCTTCGAAAATTGCATGAAATAACTCAACAAATAAATGAAATGTAAAAAAATCATTATGGGTACAAATGATCTACTCTACAAACAAATCAACAAGTCAAACCAAGGAAGATAGGTTATTACATTGATGGACTCAAGCTATAAAGATCTACTCAATATGGACAAGCTGTTCTTCATTCGGTGCTGTGGAATTCGGCTTTGGTCGTCGTGGATCTTTAATGTCGCTTGCGTCCAGCTTCTAAGCTTTCGCTTCTCCATATTTCCATAAAAGAGCAGCATATATTTTGCAGAGTAATCCGACATCAAATCCATCATTTGGTACTTGTAATCCATCGCTCAAATACTCGACATACGCGGCAACAAAAAGACCGTAATCCCTGGGTTTTAAAAAAACAGATAATCCATATCTTGCCGTTCATGCAAGTATTGTGAAATTTATGAAATAAAACTAAATCATGACACTTAAACTTACATGCTACCATGGTTTGTTAAGCAATTCCTTCAACACATTGTACATCAAATGGATTACCCATTTTATCCCGGTATGCTTCAATCGTTGACCAATCAGTACGAACCTTTTGGTCCAAAAAGCCACTCATATAAAGGTAAGTAGGCAATATTTTGGCCAGTTTTTGTATCTCAGACGACGGCTCAAAACGTCCCCTTCGCGACATCGAGTCATAAACACGGATGCGCCTCTATTTAAGAACGACGACAGCCAACACCCAATGGAATTCATCACCACAATTGATTGGGATGTACACTTCGTCGACCAAATGCCAAGGTAAGCCAGCCGGAATACTAAAACCTTTGATAATGTTGATTAAGCATTCCACATTTTGGGAAAATTCAGTTGTTGTTGACAATACCTATTGTAGGCATTATTGGGGTAAACTTTGTACAAACAACTACCTGTCGTGTATCTGTATTGTTCTTGTGTTTGTAACTTGACCTTCTTTCGGAGGTAGTAAAAAATGACATCGATGTGCTGCACATACTATCAAACATTTTAAATAACGTGATGAGAAAATTAATACACAGATGCAATTTAATAAAATATTAATTAATAGTAATATGTATGACATTTAAACCTCATCATTCTAGTAAGTTTGGGGCTGTGACATCAAATAGAACCAATTCTTCATTTCGGGATGTGCAACAACAAAGTCGAACATATCAAAATCAAGACTTAATTCGTTCACTTTGTAGCATTTGTCATTTTATTTTCTACATGATGATTTATATGTGTTAATGTCACGTTTTTACAACAAGAATCGTATAAACCAATATCTTTAAAAATTGATTTATGTATCTGCCGGCATGATGCTTTAACAGCCCATCAGCAATCCATTCTGAATAGTCGTTGATCAACTGTGTTAGTTTTTTTGGAGCCTCATTCGAGATGTTGAACCCTTCAAATGGGTAATTTTTTCGTTCTCCTAAACTGACAGGTTCCACTTTTTCTTCTTCTTTGGAAGCAGTTGATGGATTATCAACTGTGATATTATGCTCTTCAGCAGTGGCTTCTACTGTGACATCTACCTAAAAAGCCAAAAATTATCAATGTTAATAACAGATTGTCCATCTATTGCAACAGATGAGCCTTATGTTGCAACAGATGGATCATCTGTTGGGATGAATTTAAACAGGTAAATCAGAGCAGTATGATAATTTCAAACAGATGATCCATCTGTTGTAATATAAGATTCATCTATTGCAACAGATAATGTATTTGATGCAACAGGTTAGACAGCCGTTACAATAGATGTATATATCTGTTTGATAATTTTCAGCAGATGTATCAGCTGTTGAAACAGCTATGTGCCTGTTTATTTGTTGGAACAGATAATGTACATTCATCTTTTTTGGCTTATGTTGCTCTCCTGTGGCCCTTGCACAATGAACAACGGTGTAAGACAGAGACAAAGGCATTGTAATTTTGCTTTTTTCGATCTTTGATGGTGCCTTGGAAGTATCTTTCCTTCTTCTTTTAGCCGTCTTGATCTCTAGTGGAGTGTATGGATATGAAATCCTATTTGATGGAATAACACCCCTCTTAGATGTCATTTTCTTTATAGAAGCAATTAGTGTATTAATAGCATTAATCACTCTATTGTGTTTCGCCTTGCAGTCTTGACATTTGCATGCAGAACATTCGCTAGATGTGACAAAATCTGGAGAAAAATTTGTACAACCAGTTTGATCATAATCATAATGGCTTTTTTTCAAAAACTATAAGAGGAGCATCATTAGCCCCAACAGCAGCACCACTACCACTACCATCATCAACAGCAACAAGTCCACTCTCCAAAATTATTTTTCTTCTGATAGTTGTTGCTCTAAATAATTCTATTTTTATTTCATCAATGACCTTAGGGTTTGATAAAGTTTGCACAGACCATAAAGTAAGAAAAAATGGCATCTTTAACTATCAGTTGGTCGGAACAAGCCACGGATGGACAATCTAAAATAATCAGTACACATATTAGAATAATGATGAAATCATTTAAAATAATCATTAATTAAAATAAAAACTTGATTAGAATTGGACTTACTGCTTCCTTCAAGGGGTTGAAAAGATCAAGAAATTTTGCATTTTTATCAGTTTTGGCCGACAACCATCTCAGATTCTTGAATGGGAAACTTATTCCTGGTAGTTCACTTGTTGTCTCAAATAACGAATTACTTTAAATGCCCAAGCCTATAATATAACACTAATAAATCAAAAGCATTATTGAATAAAAAAATGATGAATAATATCATGATAAAAGAAATACTTACCATGAAGGCCCATGAAAAGCCATATAAGTTGATTGTCTTTGGCATTAACGGAGTCAACAAATATTTGACAGTCATTTTGAAGCTTTCATAACCCCAAGAATAGTTGTTAATTGCCTCAAGATCCTCGGAGAGATTTGTTAAACCAGGGCTTATGTTGTTGTTAACGTCTCTCGCCCAAAGAATATTTTGTATAAACCAAGCCAAGCACAATGATTGCTTGTGCTTCTTTGAGAGTTCTTTACCTTTTAACGCTTCTATCAATTTTTGTTTTTGAAGCTTGGACCAACAATGGACACCAGATCCTCACGATCACTCGATTTGCCTTTGCCTTTTTTGGGTGTGCGGGGTATTTTTTTTTTGGGTCAGAGTAGGTATAACTTGAGAAGGAGGATAACATTTTAGTCCGGTAACTATGGCAAACTCCTTCCAACCAAAACAAACAGGCATGCCACGGTAATTTATCCACACCTCATCCATCTTGTCTTTATTTTCATACATAAATCTATACTTAATAAGATCGTATACCATTTTCATCTAGAAACGAGCGTTGTTGTCCTCCGGCAGATCAAGATATTGCCTAAAGCAACTTTTCCTAAAATAAGCATCCAATTTTTTGTTCTCGAAGTATTTTTCTGAAGGCATCGAAAGATTTTCCCATGGATGACTTAACCACGAAATCACCCGTTAAATCTGTGGAACCATTGCACTGTATTCTCACAGGATAACGATCAATGCTGAAGGTTTTGACTAACTCTTCGGCGGAAGGGCTATTAGCATTTGGATCATCTCTTTTGAGACATTCCTCCTCCCCGTGTTCATTAATTTCTGCTCCTAATTGAGATAACGCTTGTAAAGTAAGCTCATAGAGTGGTGGATGTAGCTGAGCTGCTGCACTTGTTTCTTTACTTAGACTTGATTTGGTTTCTTTTCTTTTGGGAGTCATACTATCTTAAATTAACAGAAATATTAAATAGATTATAATTGATTAATGCATCATTAGAAAAGGATAACAGTAAATCTAACATGCACAATGGTAAAATAATAGTTCCAACAGACCACATATTTATTGCACCAGGTATGTTATCTGTTGCAATATATAACCGACCTGTTGTAACGGATGAGTAAGCCATTTGAAATAATAAAAATAAATCACTAATCTGTTACACCAGAAATTTTATCTGATGCAACATATAACCGACCAGTTACAACGGATGAGTAAACCATTGGAAATCATAAAAATAGATCACTAATTTATTGCACCAGGTAGTTTATCTTTTGTAACATATAACCAGCCTGTTGCAAAGATGAGTAATCCATTGGAAACAGTAAAAACAGATCACTAATCTGTTGCACCAGGTAGTTTATCTGTTGCAACATATAACTAACCTGTTGCAAGGATGAGTAAACCATTGGAAACCATAAAAATAGATCACTAATCGGTTGCACCAGGTAGTTTATATGTTGCAACATATAACAGACTTATTGCAATGAATGAGTAAACCATTGGAAACAATTAAAAAATAGATCATTAATCTGTTGCACCAGGTATTTTATCTGATGCAACATATAACCAACCGTTGCAACGGATGAGTAAATCGTCGGAAACTATAAAAACAAATCACTAATCTATTGCACCAAGTAGTTTATCTGTTGCAACATATAACCAACCTGTTGAAATAGATGAGTAATCCGTTGGAAACCATTAAAACAAATCACTAATCTATTGCACCGGATAGTTTATCTGTTGCAATATATAACCAACCTGTTGCAATGGATGAGTAATTCATTGAAAACTATATAAATATATCACTAATTTGTTGCACCAGGTATGTTATCTGTTGCAACATATAACTGACCTGTTGCAACGGATGTGTAATCCGTTGGAAATAATAAAACCAAATCATTGATATATTGCACCATGTATGTTATTTGTTGCAACATATAATTGGCCTATTGCAACGGATGAGTAAACTATTGGAGACAATAAAAATAGATCACTGAATTGTTGAAACATATCACTCATCTGTTGCAAATGAGTTATTTGTTGGATTAATATTGTTTAAATTTCTTCAAAACAGAGGAGTCGTCTATCACAACAGATGAATGATCTGTTAGATTGTTCATCTGTTGCATCAGATTTTTATAGTTGCATCAGATTTTAATCTGTTGCGTCAGATGTTTTCATCTGTTGTATCAGATGTTTCATCTGTTGCAACACCATTTTTATCAAGACAAACAACAAATCAACCCAGCAACACCAACACATACACACACACTAAGAACATCAACTGTAAATAAAAATCATCAACAAATTTGAATTAACAGTACGACAACAAGAAGAAGAAATGCCAAAAAATAAGGTTTTATTTAGTCCACATTTCAATATTAGAAAAGTAGTTGACTCAAGTTCCTCTATTTCTTTATAATTTTTTACCTGTGAAAAAAGAAATGGGACGACGAAGAACTCGAAGTTGTTGTCGCCGGAGAAGTCTTTACGTCGATTGACGGTTGAAAGTCGAAAGAGAACTCGCCCGACTATTTTTCACCGGAGGTTGAAGTCTCCGGAGATTGAAGGAAGAATTTTGCAGAACTGTTGGTTAGGAGAGAGTTAAGAGAAGCTATCGAGAGAGAGGAGAGAGACTGATTGATTTGGATTGAAGAGGGGTGTGGGTTGATTTGTATTTTTGAAAAGATTAGAAAGTTTTAAAAATATTAATCAAGTTCATAATTAACTTAATCAAATTTTCTAATGATGTTTGACCCTTTAAGTTGGTCAATGTCATCAATTCTTTATTTAAGATTTAAAAGACATCTTTCCTTCAATTTTCTCAGGAAACACAGGTAAGGTAAATGTTCACTTTTCAATGGGGGAAGTATTGGTTATTGATGATGATGAAAAGTATAAATTCTAAAAATGAAACAACATGCTACTTAACCTTCTGTTTCCTTTCTTTTTTTGGGGGGTAAAAACTTGTAGTTTTAATGATTGTAATTTGTAGCATGAGCTATCTTCCCGCATAATTTATTGTTGATATGTTAAGATTATGCTGCCTCAATTACTGATTTAGAAAAAATTATGTTATCCTCAATCAAATTTTGTTTGAAAATAATGTGCTTAGACAACAAAACATTCAATTAACAGCAGAGAAATAATAGGGCGCCTTATTTCTCCAGCCATCCTCATCCTCTCTCTCCCAATCAAAAGATACATTAAAATAAAATGAAAGAAAGAAATCTCACCTGTGGACTACCTGACTATCTTTGCTATTCATGTTTTTCATAGTTTAAGATGAGTTCAGTGAGAACTATGAACTAAAGCTTGCCTATGCTTTTCTCTACTCTTTTCTGTATCAGCTTAGATCAAGCATTTTATTTATTTATAGCGTTGCTTATGAACTTTAAATATTTTTGTTGCAGTTCTAGTTCTTGATTATTTCATGAATGTTAAATTTTAATTTTGTTAGGAGTTTCATGAATTTAGCATCTTAATATATTTATAAGGCATAATTTGTGATAAATTTATAAAAAAAAATTATTTTATTAATAATTATTAACAAATTTAAAATTTATAATAATTAAAAATATTTTATTAAATTTATTCATTATAATATAATATCATACCATCAAATTAAATAAAAAAATACTTCTAAAATCTATGATATATTAAAAGTGCGAAGACACTTAGAAAAGTGATTTGAACTTTTTGCCCTTCATTAAAATATTTTTCTTTAGACAAAATTGTCTCTTCACTATTTTAATTTATTATTTAATTATTTTTTATTATATTAACTAGAGTTCTTAAAATATATGAGACTCCTAAAATATATGGTAGGAGAATTAATTAATATTTTTCTTTCTAATAGATTTTCTAAAATATATGGGACTCCTACAATATATGGTAAGAGAATTAATTTATATTTTTCTTTCTATTGTTTTATTAGAAAAATAATTTTAAAATAGGATTCCATTAAAAAAATATTTCTATAAATATTGAGTCGTTCGAAACCTTTTCAAAAACATAACTCGCACTTTGAAAAAACATGCATAAATACGGAAAATTTCTTTTTTTTCCTTTTTTGTTCTTTCAATGGAAATTCCTTTTATTTACACCGTAATTATTTGGAAATTAGTTATTGATTGTAATTTAGGAAACATAACAGAAAGTCAGTTGCAATCAAAGTGTAATTATAGAAAATTATGAGGGTCTATTTGTAAATAAGAAAAGTAATGTCGGTTACAAAAAATTACTTGTCTTTTTTGCTGCAGAAAAGTCATCATCATGTAAAATAATATAATATATATCCACTTATTCAATTAAATTGTCCACTTATTTTTATGATCTGCCTTCAAAAAATCTCATTCTAGAAATCAACTTCTTCACTATTTTTGTCAGAATAATAGAATTCAACATGTGTGTATATATATATCTTCTTTATTATCATTCAAAATCATTTCTTAGGGTCAACATTTTCGCTCAGACAAAAATTAGTTGGATCAAAATCGAAGTTTTGTGATCTCTATTATATTTTTTTTATATAGTTTACAGGTCATAGATGAATGTCGGTTGACTTTGAAGAATTTTTTGTGTAAAGGATAGGTTTAATTGTATTGTTTTGATATCTTTATTATCTTATTGTTTTATTTTAATTTACAGATGCTAGATGAATGTGGGTCGACTTTGAAAAAATTTTTTAGGTAAGAGTTAGGTTTAATTGTATTATCGTAATATCTCTATTAGTTTGTGATAGTTTATCATTTGTAGATGAATCTCGATTGGCTTTGAGAAACTTTTGTATGTTAAATTTAAATTTAATTGTATTGTTTTGATATTACTTTATCATATTATTTTGTTGCAGTTTAAAGGTGGCAAATAAATGTTGATCGGTTTTGCGGAATTTTTTATGTAAAGGTTAGGTTTAGTTGTATCATTTTGATATCTCTATTATTGTATTATTTTGTTATTGTTTATAGGTGGTAGATGAGTGTCGAACGAATTTGAGAAAATTTGTGTGTGTAAAGATTAGATTTAATTGTATTATTTTAATGTCTCTATCATTATATTGTTTTGTTGCAATTTACAGATGCTAGATGAATATCGATCCACTTTTAAAAATATTTTTGATAAAATTAGATTTAATAAATAAAATTTTTATCTTTACATACTCAAAAGATATTAAATTAATTATTATGTTTATCTTTGTTATTTAAATAAATATCTTATTTAGTGTAATATTTAAACTCAATAAAATAAAATATACGCACCTCATTAGTAATAATAAATAATACAATTCATTCAAACATGATATTTCACTTTGCTATATAATATTATATCATATTATATTATACCATATATTATAAAATTATGACAAATTACTATCCAAACAGTGTTAAAGTCCCCTGCATTAAAAATTACTCGTGCTTTAACGCTGAGTACCAGATATCAAATACGAGAAAACACACGTCACCCCTACTTGTTGGTATCCTCACACGTACACCACCCTCATGCAACGTGGCAATGTCATAAACCAAATTTCATTTACCGCCATTGCTAATAAAAACAAAATCTCATCTCTACATCAACTTAAAAACTCTTTAATACCTTTTCACTAGTTTACTTTGTCCACCCTACGTACCAAAAAATGCAAAGGCAAGCAGAAAGGAAAAATGAGCAAGAAGAAGAAGAAATTAGGGAACAGAAAGGTGAGGACAAGAAAAAGAACGAAGACGAAATTCCACTAATGGCATTGAACCATGTGTCGAGACTTTGTAAGGATGTGGAAAAATCAGTGGAGTTCTATACTAAAGTACTTGGGTTTGTGTTGATTGAGAGGCCACAAGCTTTTGATTTTGATGGAGCATGGTTGTTTAACTATGGGGTTGGCATTCATTTGGTTCATGCTAAGGATGAAGATAGATTGCCTACTGATACTCATGATAATGATAACCTCGACCCCATGGATAATCATATTTCTTTCCAGGTTTCCTTTTTGACAATTTCCTTTCAATTTTTTTATGTCTTTCCATGTTTATTAAACGGTATACTTTCTTTTTTTTTGTTTTATAAGGGTGACTTTTGGCAATATTATCTTAGGCGGTTTAGTGGCCTGTGTTTTTTTCCTTCAAAAGACAAATAGAAATGATTTATTTCAAGTTTTTTTTTTCTGGTTGTTGGGGTAAGAATATCTATTGAAGATAGATAATTAGTAATATTAGAAAATTGGATAGGTGTTTGATTATATTATTGAAGCATTGGTTGATTAAGAAATCTTGAGAGGGTTCATGAGAACTTGAGATGAAGGTAAAGGAAATTGACTTTGCCCAAAAATGAAGTATTTAGAAAATGTTCACTAATCGAAGGGCCTAAAGAGCCCCATAAGACTGCAAGTCTGCAACAACTATCCCACTTTTACTTTTAGAAATACTTTTAGCAATTAAGATGAATTTTGTAAAATTACAAAATTTTATCGAAGGCTTAATAGACAAAATAAATTTATCCTAATCTTATTATAAAATTTTATATAAATTTATCCTGGCTTAATTGTTGGATATCTCATCTTAATGTTTTATTTCATCTCCAATGCGGGATATACACTGGAATAAATTAGTCAATCCCCGAATAATTCAGTCCCTGCACCAAACAATCCTTAAGAGTACGGGAAAGACGTATGATCGGAAATTTCTAAAATTAGCCCCAACATTTACAATTACTATACATTTTCACAAGTTTCAACATTCTCCCAAAATAATTTGGATAGAAAGCCCAAATCTGTACTTTACTTTGTGAGTATATTCATGGTACTAAGAAAGTTGGTGATAGATATTGTGCAGAGCGAAGACATGGAGGGAATGGTGCAAAGGTTGGAGCAATTCAACATAAAATACCTAAAGAGAACGGTAGGAGGAGAAGAAGGCGCAGCGATCGATCAACTCTTCTTTAAAGATCCAGATGGATTCATGATTGAGATATGCAATTGTGAGAATGTGAAACTCGTCCCTCAACATTCAATAGGACGCATCAACTTCCCTTCTGATCGTCACAATCCACCTGTTGAATTGGGAAAAGATGATCCCAAACATTAAACAATGCAGCTAGCTACCTTTCTCACTCTCTCTCCCTGGTGTTTTTTTGTACTCATGATTTGTTGTTTTCAATTTGAATTTTAGCTTATAAAATGGTTCTAGTATTACTCTTTAACATTCTCATACAGAATTCAAACTCAAATAATTACGGGAAGTGAGGTTAAACTAGAGGAAAAAAGTACAACGCTAAAATCCGGGGAAAAAAACAAAATTTGAGATTTTGAAAAGTTATATCCTATGGGAGTTATTTGTGCAAGGGAAGATGTCAATTTTCTGAGTATAATGAAGCAAATCTATTGTGCAGAGGGAATTGAAACTAAGAGAAGATACTTCTATTTTTTGCTTAGCTGATTCTATGCAGTACAAGTGTTATTTATAGATATGTGCTATGCCTGTAATGCCTTTAAAATTACAGCTCATTGACAGTTGTCACTAACTCTAACTCCTTTCTTGACCCTCAACTAATTGGCTTAACAGTTTGTTATTGTACCACTAATGCATTTAACATTCACTCAAGTATTCTGTTCGGATCAATTCATTTTTTTCCTCACAAAATGACAATCAATTTCTATGTGCTTCGTATGTTCATGATACATAGGATTTGCAACTATATTTCTATGTGCTTTCTATGCTCATGGTACATAGGATTTGCAGCTATCTACATGGCAGCCTTGTTATCACAACATAATGTCACTGATTTGGCAACTGACACTCCTAAATCTTTCAAGATACTAACTAACCACACCACTTCTGATACAACAGTTTTCATACTTCTATATTCAGCCTCGGATGAGCCGCGATTTACTGTGTTGTTTTTTAGATTTTCAAGAAATTAGTGAATCTCACATTTGAACCACATAATCGGAAACTGATCTTTTTGTGTTTGGATATGATGTTTAGTCTGAGTCGCAAAAGGCTACTAAGTTCATGTCTGTATTTTTCTTCAACAGTATTCCCAGACCTGGTGCATTTTACACATATCTTACTATCTTTAAGTTCGCTTCCCCATGTGATTCTTTAGGGTGTTGCATAAATTGGCTTAAGACTTGGACTGCAAAATAGATGTCAGGTCTTGTGATAACTAGTAATATCCGATAATGCGGGATCATCATTTTTTCCACCACTTGATCATAATTCATTGTAGTAAGCTTTACATTCATCTCCATTAGTGTTAAGGCTGATCTAGCACCACTCATGCCAACTCCTGAAATCAACTTTAATGTGTACTTTCTTTGATTCAGAATTATTCCTTTGTGGGATCTTATTACTTCAATACCCAAGAAGTGCCAGAGCACTCCCAGATCCTTCACTTTGAACCTGTTATGCAACAATTGCTTTGTTGCATCAATTATGTGTTGTGAACTATTTGTCATCAACAAATCATCAACATAGATAAGAATCATCACTATGTTTGTTTTATCTTTTTTTTTTTGTGAAAAGAGAGTGATCATAATGACTTTGAGTATAGTCTCCTTCTATAAAGGCAGTAGACAATTTAATATTTCATTATCGTGAAGCTTGTTTTAAACCATATAGTGACTTCAACAATTTGCACACTTCGTTTTCTCCTTGCTTCTGAAATCCTTGTGGCACAGTCATGTACACATCTTCATACAAATCCCCTTGCAAGAACGTGTTGTTTACATCCATTTGATATAAAGGTCAATCCTTGGTTGCTACAACCCCAATAACTGATCTAACAGAGACCATTTTGGTCACTGGAGAAAAAGTTTCATAATAGTCCAGTCCTTCTTATTGAGTGTATCTCTTAGCTACCAACCTAGCCTTATACTTGTCCACCTCACCATTTGCTCTATATTCGATCTTATTGATCCATTTAGAACCAATAGCATGTTTATCTATAGGAAGATCAACTAAATCCCAGGTATGATTAGCTTCCAATGCCCCTATTTCATCCTGCATAGCTGAGATCCATTGCGGATATTTGGAGGCTTCTTGAAAGGATTTTAGTTCGGTGGGAGAAGAGAAAGAGCTCAAGAAAGCTTGGTAAGAACTGGAGAGGTAAAAGTAGGACACATAGTTAGAGATGGTAAAAGTGCAATTGGTGGTAGGCTTGGTGGTAGTAACATAGCCAGTGAGCCAGATTGGTGGCGTGGGCAGTCTGCTTGGTTCAAGATGTGGCAAGATCTCTTCTAGCAATGTTAGTGCAGATTCTACTGGTATCATATCAACCGCAGCTTTTACTAGTAACTCAGCTGGAGGGATGTTTGTAGTAACCTCTGGTTCATAGTGAAAAACATCTATATATGTCTCACTAGACACAAAATCACCTGTAAGAGGCTGATAAAAAAAAGAACGATTAGGATCAGGATGAGAACATACCAAATTAGGTGAGAGGGCCTCAACATCATAATGTGGGAATGACACCACAGTAAACATATCAGTGGTCAGTTGGTCCTTGCCACCCTTAAAAGAAAAAGAAAATTTCATGAAGACCACATCCTTGCTAACAAAGAATAGGTTATCATCTAGATAAAGGAGTTGATAACTTTTTTGAGTCTCTGAGCATCCAAGAAACACTGCTCTTCTGGACCTACTATCAAATTTATCCTGTTTGGGCAGCCTACTGGCATAACAAAGACACCCAAACACCCATAAATGTTCCAGTGTAGGAGCATTCCCAAACAACACCTCATATGGAGATTTCCCATCTAAGACAGGTGTAGGCATTTTACTGATCAAATGCACAACAGTTTTCACATATTTACCCCAAAACCTGATAAGCATTGCACTTTCAAATCTCAAAACTCTTGCTACCTCGAGTATGTGTCTGTGTTTAATCTTTAGTGCTCTATTTTATTATGAAGTGTATGCACAATTGTTTTGATGGATGATTCCATGTTTCACAAACAACTCACTACACTTTGAGTTAAAAAACACCGTCCCATTGTCTGTTTTGATAGTTTTCATAGTAGTTTTAAATTGATTGGAAACCAACACAAGAAAATCAGTCAAAACGACTATTACTTCACATTTAGATTGGAGTAGGCAAGTCTAAGTGTACCTACTGCAGTCATCAACAATAGTAACAAAGTAATACTTTCCATCATATGTAGGCTTCTTATAAGGACCCCAAACATCTATATGCATTAAGTCAGAAATATTACTAGTTTTGCTATTACATATGGGAAACGTCAATCTATGTTGCTTAGCCATAGGACATACATCACAATCTTGTTACATTTCATCGCCAAAAGTGTGTGTGAAAGTTGGCATGTGTTGCATTACTCCAAAAGAAGGGTGTCTCAGCCTGTGATGCCACAATTTATTATTGTCTGCTACTTTTCTTACCGAAGCTACTGACCCCATCAGCTTTTCCTTTAGTATATACAAACCTTCTCGTTCTCTACCAATCCCCATCAGCTTGCCAGTATAAAGAGACTGGAACACACAAAAATCAAGGAAAAAGGAAACTGAGCAGCAAAGTTTCTTAGTTATCTTGGTAACTGATAGAAGATTAAATTTAAAATTTGGAACATATAGTATACCCTGTAACTTTTGTCCTCCCAAAATGCTCACACTACCAGTATTTTCAACCTCACATCTTCCTCCTGTTAGTACTTGTACCTTGTTATTGGACTGATTTGATAAACTTTTGAGAGCACTTAAGAATTCTCTACAAGGCGTGATATGATGTGTGGTACTCAAATCTATAATCCACTCATATTCTTTGGACAAAAGAGGACTCATACCTACCATGTTTGATGAACAATCAAAACCTGATGCTTGATCAATAATATTCACCAGCTACGTGTACTATTTTTCTGTAAAATGACAAGCTCATGTGTTGTTCCTTTTAGTGAAATGATCTTCTATGCTTGCATTTCCAGTCATGTATTATTCCTAAGTGTTTTCTTTGATATGTCCACCTGAATATTGGCCCCTTTCAAAAACATTTGGTGTAGTTCCTCAATGATGGAATTGGCTCTTGCTTTGAAGTCACCTGATTGAGTAACCTTCTTTTTACTCTTAAAGTCAGTAGGATACCCTACTATTTTATAGCAGTCAATAGAAAAATGATTTCTATTGCCACAGTGGACACAATGCTCTCCTTGCTTTTCTCTGAATTTTTTGTACTTGACTCCATGTACTCTTCCTGCAAACATAGTCAATGGATCTCTATTACTATCCACCACACCTAGGGTTCTCTTACTTTCCTCTTGCATTGCCACAGCATATGCCATATTTACAGATATCACAGATTTCCTCAAGAGAATGTTACTTTTAATATTTCTATAACTCTCATTTAACCGCATAAAAAATTGTAATAATCGGTGTGACTTCAGGTGTTCCACATAAGAAGCTGATTCCGCATAGTCGTAACATGGTAAAGGCACCATTACATCAACTTTATCCAACAAGTCTTTCATTCTGGAACAATAAGTAGTCATTGTATATGTTCTTTGTCTTAGTGTAGCAATTTCAGTCAACAAGTGATAAATTCTGGTCAAATTGGTTCGATCAAACCTTTCCTTGAAATCTAACCAAATTGTTTTGGCACTTGATGGGTAAGCAATTCCTGATATCAACTCGGTTGGAACTGAACTTCCAATCCATAAAAGCACAATAGTATTACATTTTTCCCATTGTTCTGCTAGAACACCTTTATAGCTGCCTTTAACACACATTCCTTCAATAAAATTCAATTTTTCTTTTTCTCTTAGGGCTAGTTTCACTAATTTACTTCACAGGGCATAATTTTTCGGCTTTGTGAGCTTGATCGGAATAATGGCTATGCCAGGAACATCAGAAGGTTGAAGATGAAGTGGATGATTATGATCGAGAGCTGATACCTCATTTTCTGGCATGATTCTTTTGTTTTCGAGCCTAATTTCTTCTCCAAGTTACTGCGATTATTGCTGTTTATTCGTTCTACAAGATTATCGCTTTAATACCATGTCAATTTTTTGAGTATAATGAAGCAAATTTAAGCTTCCATTGAAGAACTACAGCTACAACAAAGAAATATGCAGAGAGAATTGAAAATAAGAAAAAACATTTTTATTTTTTTGCTTAGTTGATTCTATGCAGTACAAGTGCTATTTATAGATATGTCTCCCTCATTCTATGCATGCTATGCCTCTAAAATTACAGCTCATTGATAGCTGTCACAACTAACTCTGACTAACTCCTCTCTTGACCCGCAACTAATTGGCTTAACAGTTTGTTGTTGTGCCACTAATGCATTCAACATTCACTCCATATTTCAACAGAAGACTCGTTAAAAATATAGAGTAACAAGTAGATAATATTTATTAGAGCTTATAAGCCTATTGATTTTTGTGTAATATCAGTGCTTATAAGCCTACTGATTTTAATTACATGCACGATTGGCCTAACTTTTTCTTCTCTTTTTGGGGTTGCAATTTTTTTTTTGAAGTATGGTTGGAATGTATATAGATATGTAGTGGTGTTGTCGAGTATCAACTTAAAATTAACTATTTGAAGTTTTGAACCAATTCAAATCAATTTAAATGAGCTCAAATTTTCAAGTTTTACATAGACCAATTCAAATCGATTTAATGAGCTCAGTTTTTTAAGAAGCTTTACATAGATGTTATATCAAACACTGTTATTGAAGGGATTTTTACATGGAAAAGTTACTTTATAATTTAGTTATCATAAAGGGCAAGTTATTTTACAACTTAGTAGCCGTTTGGCCATGTGTTTTTTTTCACCTTTTTTTTGAAAAATCATTTTATTTTAGTGAAAAAAGTGAAAAAAATAGTGTTTGGCCATGAAAATTGTAATACAATTTGAAATTGTATTTGGAAATGTGAAAACAAGGAAAACTTGTTTTCATTTTTTCACTCCTATTTCTCTCATATCTTTTTTTAAAAAAATTAATTTATATTTATGGTCAAACACAACTTCAATTTTTTCGGCCTCATTTGGTCATGAAAATCATAATTTTTTAGAGATGGAGTTGAAGTTGGAATTGGAGTTGTGTTTGGCCATGAATATGAATTAAACTTATTTTTGAAATTTTGTGAGAGAAATCTGAGTGGAAAAAAGTGAAAACAAGTAAAACTTGTTTTCACTTTTTCAAATATAATTTCGAAATTGTATTTGAAATTTTCATGGTCAAACGTATATAGTTTGACTATGAAAAGTTCACTTTTTTTCGAAAAATTATTTCACTTTAGTGAAAAAAGTGAAAACTGAATGTGTTTGGCCATGGAAATTCTAAATACAATTCTGTCACAAAAATTTAAAAACAATTTTAATTTATATTCATGGCCAAACGCAACTCCAACTTCAACTTTGACTCTATCTCCAACTTCTAAAAATTATATTTTCATGACCAAACGGGGCCTAATTATTATTTTCACCATAATTTACTTAATTAAAAATATAATAATATTTTAATATTTGAAGTAAAGTAAAAGATTAGATTTTTATGTTCACCATTTTGGACCTTAGTCTTCATTGTCTTTCTTCTTTTCTCTCCTCAAAAAATGTTCAAGCGCAATATTTTTTCCCTCATCAAACAAGTACAACGAAATTGAAAATAACTCCATTCATGTTTATTAAATACTTCACAATTCTGAATATGAAATGAGTTTTTGAGAAATTTGTTATTCATGGGGAATGAACAATTCTACAAACGATTAAGAATATCACAATTTTAAGGGAGTTTATTGAAGATGAATTGCATTTCTGTTAGAAGTTTGTATTAAAACTCAAAGAAAAAGAAGGGAAATGTTATTTATTTTAATGCTGATGTAAATAAATAGTGTATTATTTGAAGTGCGTACTCCTTTGTCACTGAGCATAAATCAAAATAACGTATACATAAGATCTAACATACATACATAAACATACAAAAAATATATACAAAATATATATATCATAGGAATTTATATGCTGGTTGTATATAAGTTTTATGTTTTGATCAAATTATATATATTTTTGGAAAGTTCTTGTTATTCGAAAATAAATTCTACTGCTAAATAGAAAAGGTATTCGTATAATTTATCTTAAAATTGTATGTTAGGTGCTAATTGTTCTTCATTGGATAAATAGAGAAATGCTAATGAGGTTATAGATTAAAAGATTCTCCATATCTATAAGACATGCCTTTAGGGTGAGTTCTCTTATTTGATTTATAACATATGCGTTAGAGCTGATCGATTAACATATGGCCCTGCAACTTTGAGTGGTGGCTTCTGTGTCAGGAGTGATGGCTTGGACCTAAAGAGAGGGTGTTAACCGTGATCAACGAGGCTTAGCCATAATTAACTGGGCCTAGCTTAATCAATGAGATTATTGGTTCTCAAGCGGTGAAGATTGTTATGTGTTAATTATTCTTATATGATAAATACAGAAATGCTAATGGATTGATAGGCTAAATATGTTTTCTTACCTACTAAATTAGTCTTTTGAGTTAGCTTTTCTAATTGATCCATAGTATGATATTAGAGTCGGTTTTCACATATAGGGCTATGACTCAGTGGTAACCTGGATCAAGAAGAATGTTAGTCATGTTCGATGAAGCTGTTTTCAAGCAGGATGATTGTTTTATGTCAATTGTCTCTCATAAGATAAATAGGAAAATGTTAATGATGTTACAACAGGCCAAATGAGCTGACTAGCTAGTCTTTTGATTTGGGCGTTTCTATTTGGTCTATAATATTAATATCATAACATGCAGAGGCTGTGACTTAAAGCGATGGCTTGGACTCAAGATGGATGCTAGCTGTGACCAACTGCCCAGCCATGACTAACTATGCCAGTCATGCGATCAATGAGGTCGTTTGTTTTCTAGCGGCTATGTACCAATTGTTCTCATCGGCTAAGTACATAAATTTTTTTCATGGATTATAAACAGAATGAGTTCTCTCACCCATCAAATAGTCTTTTGGGTTAAGCGCTCCTGTTTGATCTACAACAGTAGTAACATTGGTATTAGAGTTAGTTGATCTATGCATGGGGCTACGACTTAGTGATGGTTTGCGTGCTAGGAGTGGTGCCAATTGTGATCACCAAGACTTTTGATTCTCAAGAAGAACGGTTGTTATTTTTTAATCATCCCTTATCAAATAAATAGAAACACGCCAGTGGGTTTATAGGTTAAATGAGTCTTGCCAATCTATTAGATGAGTCTTTAAGGTTGGATGCTCCAGATTTGTTCTATAACAAAACATAAATAAGACATATGTACATTTTGAAAGGAATTTTAAAAGTGATAAAACAAATTGAATATGAAAATATTTATATTAATTGCACCCTTATTTATCTAAATATTTGTATAAAGTTTTCGACCTACATCACTAAATCTTATTACAAAATACGAAGCTTAAAACAAAATTAGAAAAATACGCATAAATATATAAAATTAGAGACGATAACAATGCCTTTACCAGGCCATAAAAAAAGCTTAACTTAGATTTGACAGAAAATAAATGAACCATCGAGGTGATTGATGTGATGATGATGTGAAGCACGTTCACGTATCACTGATCAAATTCTATTCAATGTATAAGCTTTAGCATAATTGTTAAGTTCGAAATTGATAGAACATCATGCGAAAATTAATAATTACAAACTATAAAAATAATATTCAGTAGACAAAGAAAACTATGATAAGAATATATTATTTTATATGATTAACCAACGGAGTTATATATTGAAACTAAATAAAAAAATTTCTATATCTTGAAAAAATGGATATTCTATTTAGAGTTACAAAATTCTTGCTCCAAGAAAGAGATTATCCAAATATGAAAGAATTTTATTTTTTTTCCAGAAAAGTAAAGTAAGAAAATTAGGACAAAAAACCTAATAACAAGTACTTCTTATAAAATGAGCTTGAGCTATACCTACTCTGTCAATATACTTAAAATAAGTACTTTTCACTTGATTCTTCCTAAATTACTTTGTGATTTGAGAATTATTAATAATGTATTTCGTGTATATAATTTAAATTTTTTGATGTATTTAATCACTTGAAAATTTGAACTATAACTTTAGAAAAAATTAGTTCCGAATTTTTTTTATGAATATCTCAATTTCAACCAATAATTTTATCAAAAAATTTAATATTTCAATTTTTTATAAACATATCAAAAGTTAATGAGATTGCAAAAGCAATTGTGCACAACATGGAGCTAAATGCACACATTTTTCTTGTTACAATTTAGCCATGTCCTAGTTTTTTATTTTCAGTTACAGTTTCCTACTTTCAGGCATGCAAAGCCATGCAAGCATCACATTACACGTGGCAACACGTGAATGGGTTTTATTACGAAAGCAAGTCCCATCATCTAAAACTTGTGAATTTCCAATATCAACCTCAAACTTTCCACAAAACCCATTTCTACCCTTCTTCCCCGAATCAAAATCGACAAAATAAAAATAAAAATAAAAATAAAATGTAAAAGGAAAAACAAATGGAGCTATATATCCAGAATACCTAATCTGTAAAAATAAAATTCCCAAACACAGAGAGAAAAAATAAACAGAGAGAGACTCCACACTCTCTGTCCTCTCTCGATCTATAAAATTTCAATCTCTTCGATCCCAATTTCTGAAACCCTAACCCTAGATCTCTCAATTTCAATTTCGATTTTGCTGATCCGATGACGTGCATAAAGGTGGTGAACAGATCGGCGTCTGCGGCGTTCGCGCCGGAGGCACCGTATCTGGCGGCGGGAACGATGGCGGGAGCGGTGGATCTATCATTCAGCTCCACAGCGAATCTCGACATTTTCGAGGTTGATTTTGTAGCGGATGATAGGCAGCTGGTTCTCGCAGGTTCGATTCCCAGTTCCGAGAGGTTCAATCGATTGTCGTGGGGGAAATGTCAGTCGAATTCCGAGGAGTTTTCGTATGGAATTATTGCTGGTGGACTTGTTGATGGCAATATTGGACTTTGGAATCCCAAGCCGCTGATCTCGTAATTTCGATATCTGTTTCGTTACTTAATTCTCAATCTGATGATGAATTTACGGTTTATATGGATATCTATGTGAGGAATTCTCTTTGTAGATGGATAACATAAGAGTTGAAACTAAATGCAAACGTCTAATGTTTTCAAATTTTTTTCTTTTGGTGAAATACTGGTGCTGTAAATGAACTAGATCAGCGATAGGCGATCCAGGTTTCGGTGCATTTTTGAAGGACAGAATTCCTTTCAATTTGGTAGCCTAAACTCCTAAAGACATTTTCTCTGCTCTAAAATATTAGTAATAAAATATGTATTTTCTCTTTAAAAGTTCAAAAGTTTGGTGATTAATGTGCAATCGTTGAACTCGGTAGTTTAGAAGTTGGGTTTGCTGGAAGTAGCGAGTACTGTTTCTAGTAATTTGTGCCAAAGTTTAAATTCAAAATGATCATGGCTTCTCAAAAGAAATGATTTTTGTGATTGAGTGTCGTGTTTGACTGCATAACTTGGATGGGAGAATTTCTGAACTAATATCTTATAGCAGGGCATACTTTTGGGGTTGCTTTTCTGAAGATCTCTTAGTTGCTTTAGTACAGAATGAATGTACATGGAAATTTATTATGTGACACGAAATATGCATGAGTTGCCAGATGCTGTCTGCATTACTAAACCTTCCTGATAAGAATTCTTCCAATCCAAACTCTTTTTGAGAACAACTTCGTCATTGAGGCCCTTGTCTTTTTTCACCTATACTTTTTTATTTGCTCCAACTCTGGGAAAAAATTCTTTTCTTCTTTATGTTTACAGTTGGTGATGAAAATGGTGTACAAAAGGTAGCAAGACTAATATGTTATCCTTTACTGGTGAAAGATAGGGATGGAATATACTCATTTTATGATGCTTTTTTTGAACTTGTGGACTGAATATATGTTTCTTATGATCTTGCAACATTGACATTATATAATTTTTATTTTTGTCTCTTCTTTGGAAGTAGAAGCGGGTCTGAGGCAATTGAAAGTGCTCTTGTCGGCAATCTGTCGAGGCACAAAGGGCCTGTAAGTTTTACCATTCGCTGCTTTGCCTGCTTTTGTTCTTTTTGCATGCATCTCTTCGTAATCCTGTGATTATGTGATATATTTTCCCTCATATTACTTATTGTCAGGTTCGCGGATTGGAGTTTAATGTCTTTACTCCAAATCTCCTTGCATCTGGAGCTGATGAAGGTGAAATCTGTATATGGGATATTGCAAAACCTTCAGAACCTAGCCATTTCCCTCCCCTTAAAGTATGTAATATCTGATATTTAAATTTTTTTTTTTTAACCATTTCTCATGCAATAAATGTTTATAAATTCTAGTGTCATCCTGGACGTCCTTCCCCAGACCCCTCTTGTGGGATGAGTATGTTGTTGTATCCTGAACCTCCTCTAAAGCCAACATAGTGAAATAGAGATAACTGAGGAAAAATGATAAGACTTATTGCAGTTTTCTGTAGCCATTCATTCAAGTCAAATGTAAAGCACGTTGCTCCAATCCTTAAAATGCTCCTCCATATCTTATCTTTTTTAAATTGATTAGTATTGTTGATTGTAACTCGAGTAACAACAGTTGCATACTTTATGAGGAACAAGAACAATGATGAAGCACTCAATTGCTAATTTCAATTTCCGTTGTTATATATGGAGGTGTTGTGAAGAGAGAAAGCAAGAAGAGGAGATGTCTGTTGAAATTGATAGTTAACATACTAGATGGAGCCTGTATCTTTTATCCTTTTCTTCTTCCTAGGACAGTAAGAATGAAATTGCCTGAATGATATCTGTCAGAGCACATTCCTTCACACCCTCACTAATTCTTTTCTTCTCAAGCACTTGTTGTTTCATCTTCTCTTAGATAGGCTATTTTTTGATTCAATGCCATCAAAATGTACTTAGCGTGCCTAGTTTTTGGGTTTTAGGTATAGTGATAAGAGCACATCACATGATGTGTGAGTGTGATGTGTGAATTGGGCGCATGTCATATGTTCAAACCTTGCCACAGACAAAGACAGACTCAACCTGGTATTTAGATGGAGAAAAGTTGAGAGGCAGACTAATTATACTCAGCGTTGAGCCTTGTGCCACGTACTTTGGATTTCTCTCTTTTAAAAAAGAAGTTAATATATAAGATAGCACTTTGTATAGCAGATTTTGGATACATGACCTAAAATATTTCCTATTCTTGGATTCTAATGTATTATGAATTAATCATTAAAAATATTTTGCACGATATTCCTAATGTTATCCTGCCTTTTAATATCCAAAATGATTTTTTTACAAAAAAGAATATTCTTAATGATCCTCTCCAAAAACACATGCTAAGAGTCAAGATGATGGCTTGTATTTGCTTATTTTGAAAGCATGAAATACAAATGAAGTCACTGGAATGGTTAATAGTAGCCCAAATAATGAACATGAAAAAAAAAGAAAAGCATTGCTGGAATTGTTTCGTCGAGAGGTTGTTGGTAATTGCATTAGGAAGAAAGTACTTTTTCTAGCAGATATGAACTGGAATATATTCTCATTCATAGAATAGAAGTATGGTGACACTACGCTGTAGGACATCATTGATGTAGTTTAGTCTGAGAATAAAGTGTATCCAAAGAGTTAGTAGAGTTTGATGGGAAGAAGTGTTGAAATGCCCATAAAGCTCAACAGTTGTGGACAATCACCGGAAAGAGGGAATGATGTTGTGTAGATGGATACTAAAAATGGGAGTGATTTTTGTGTTGGCACAATGCCTTTCAACAATATTACCCCTATCTTTGTGGGTTATTGAAAATTCTTTCATGCACTATTTGTTAAGATACTCTTCAGATGTTACATCTCTTTTTGTTGCTCACTAGGCTTGTCTTTGTAATTGATATCTGAACATAGTTTGTCTTTCTCTACATCCTTAGCCATCTCCAGTTTGTTTTTTATTCCATAATCTACGGGTGAACATCTTGGTTGCAACCTTGCAATTAATTTTAGAGAACCTCAATAACTCGCTGTCGCAGTCCTTGAGAAATGACTCTATGTCGTAGTTAGAGAAGTTTTGCAATTTGGCCATGTCAATTAGACCCCTTAATTCCTTGCAGCTAAGAGGGGAGCATGTCATAATGGGAAGAGTCGTTGCTTTGCACAATTAGTCATTGCGTTTGATTAATTGCCTGTGGGGTGAAGCTACTAACACCTCAAAGTCAGAATCTAGGTTGCTTATAGAAAAGGTCAGAATTGAACCAGAGGCCTTCTCAGTAAAGTCTCTGTATTGGCAGCTAAATCAAAGAGGTCATGTAAAGGAGAATTGGCCTTGGAAGCAAGTCTAAAGTAAACATCCCTTTGAAGGTGTCAGTTTTTCCTCAAGATAAGCGACAAAGAAGAGGTTTTCAGATTTGTCCAAGACGTCCTTTGTGTGAACAGGAGGGTGAAAGCAATGCACACTTATTCCAGCACTGCAGGACAACTACAAATCTCTGGCATATATTTTTTTTTAAATGAGTAAGATGGGTTATGCGAGTTCTATGGCACTGTAGAATAACTAGTGGAAGTGGAGTATTGGGAACATAGGCGGGGAGGACAACTGGTTGAAGATCATTGCATTTGGTGGATAGTGTGGAAAGAGAGGAATTCTAGACATTTTGAAGGCACTAGGAGTTCTATCCAGAAAATCAGGACGAATTGTCATAGCTTATCCTTTTTTTGGGTGTAAAAGAATATATGTGATGAGTGGGAGAATTAGTATATTTAATTGACAATGTACAAGTGATAAGGTTCTAGTCAGGGGTTTAAGCACCTTTTTCCTCTTTGTAAAGTTTCGAACTTAGAACCTTTTTTCTTTTGGATGGCTAAGCTTTTTACTTAAAACAATTGTTGTCTAAAAAAAGGCTCAGATTCAAGGCTAGATGAAACACACTTGTTGCCTTCTTTCCTATTGTAGAGCTTTTTGCCCCAGGGACATTTGTCGTTAACTAAGTTGCTGCAGTGGAATGATTGCAGTGACAGCCTTGAAATACAATTTTTATTGACTAGTCGGTAAAATGCTTTGATAAATGATTTCAATAAGCAATGTGATATTCCAAGTGGCAGAGTGACATTGTTTTCATAATCTACTAGGATTCAACCCTTTTGTAGCTCCAGTTCATGTATTATCTCCCTTGTTAAGGTCTTCGCTTTAAGACTTCGACGGATTTGTTGAAAGTCTAGAAAATCTTGAAAAATATTCCACACAATTTTCTTTATAATTCTCTTGACTGAAAAGAATGATCTGGAAACTAAGCAATGATGTAGTTAGAGGGACATGCATTCTTTTATTGTTTTAAAAGGACGCGTTTTTGAGGACTAGATTCTGGCGGGAGTTTTAACATTCCTTGGTTCAAATAGAGGAGCTCTTTTATGGTTTTGCTGTTTCACTTTTTGATAATCGGGTACATTGGCATATTTTGGTGACATTTTGGGGTTTCAAACAGTCAAACCTAATTAAATAACTAAAAGTGTGTATTTTTCAGTAGAACAAACTTTTAAATTGGTTATTCAAGCAAGTGAATGCAATATGAAAGTGGGTAGTGGTTCTGAATTGGAATCCTATTGTCATCCATTAGCAACTCAAGGGTATTCCAACTTGTTTAGTCCACTAAATATAGTTTGGGGAGGGGGTTAACCGGTTAAGTGTGTCAGTCCTATCTGTAATGATACTAGTTTCGCCCTAACTGGCGTGCACCTTGCTATTCCAGCAGGCACTTTGGTACAAGCTTACAACCCTTTTAAGTCCATGCATTGGGTAAACCTGCAGTTTGAAGCGGATGGTCTCTCACTGAGTTATACTTTATTATAAGTGGCTTGCAAGTAACTAATAATGGAATGATGGTTTAAGAGGAATGATGAGTGCGACTTAAAATCATAGCAGAAAACTGAGTTTATTGTTTCTTTCAGTTAATAATGGTTTTGATATGGTGCTGTTTCCTCTTGTTATCCGTTACTCCTGGCCTTAACCGTGCTTTATTATAAAAGTTAGTGTATTGTTTCTTTCAGTTAATAATGGTTTTGATCTGGTGGTGTTTTCTCTTCTATCCACTTCTCCTGTTCTATAATTGTATATATGTATATATTTTTTAGAATTTCTCAATTTTGACGTTCTATTTAAGGTATCTAACTCAGATTCTGACTCCCTTTTGCAGGGTAGTGGATCATCAACTCAAGGTGAAATTTCTTACGTCTCTTGGAATAACAAGGTTCAGCATATATTGGCGTCTACTTCACTTAACGGGACAACAGGTGAGTGAGAGCGGAAGTTGCCTGAGTTATTCTTTCTTCCTAAAGGTCGTCATAATAGCTCCCTTCTTTTTTTCTTGTTTCAGTTGTGTGGGATTTGAAGAAGCAGAAGCCAGTGATAAGGTAAAAGATGTATATAAAATGTAGGCTTTAATTTTGTTAGTATATTTGAGAGTTACTATAAGGTGTACTGTGGAGGTCTTGGAGTTAAAGAACTTGAAGGTTTTTAACAAAGCTCTTTGGGGCAAATAATTTTGGTCTTGTGGAGATTTGGGGAGGGAGAAGCTTTACGGAGAGGGGTAATAGCGGATAAATATGGAGAAAGGAAGGGTGATGGAGAACAAATAGAATAACTTTGCCTTTCAGGTGTGGTGTGTGGAGAAACATTATGAAGGGGTAGGAAGCTTTTAGTGATAATATTGGGTTTAAGGTTGGGGAAGGGAGTAGAGTTAGCTTTTGGGGGCAAAAGTGGTGTTGGAGGCTTGGTGCTTAAGGATGAATTCCCAAGTTTGTTTAGGGTTTCTTGTCAAAGGGAGTTGTCTGTTCCACAAATTAGGGGGACACAAGGGGATGAGACTTCTTGGAATTTGAGGTTCAGAAGGAATTTCCAATTCTGGAGGTGGCTGAGCTCCAGAGACTGTTAGCTATACTGCAAAATCATTGCGAACTAGTCAACAGATATGGGGTTGGGGAATAACAAAGTGTTCTCTGTTAAGTCCTTTTACGAGAAGCTTTTGGCTAGGGTGAATGAGAGATTTCCTTATGGTTCTGTTTGGATACCTAAGGTGCCGAAGAAAGTGAGCTTCTTCATGTGGTTTAGCTACTAGGAGGGGTAATCTTGACGGTGGAGAATCTTAGAAACGAAAGGTTGTATGCTTGAGTTGGTGCTTCCTTTGCAAGGAGACGGGTGAGGACGTGGATCATATTCTATTACACTGCAAATAAGGCACGAGGTTATGGGGGGATATCTTCAAATGGTTTGGCGTTTCTTGGGTGATGCTAGGATCTGTGGAGGAGTTGATGTTCAGTTGGAGGAGCGGAGTTAGAAGAAAAAAGCAAAAGGCATGGAATGTTACTCCTCTTCTTCTAATGTGGGCCATTCGGAACGAGATAAATAGGAGAGCTTTTGAAGGGGTGGAACCGATCCCTTATTTTCTTTTGGTGCACCCATGTAGTTCCTGTTTGTATAGAGGATTGGGTGTCTTTTGGAGAGAACCTTATTTCGTAGTTCTTTTCTTTTTTGGTATACCCCTTGTATACAGCCAAGATGGCCTTGTTATTATCAATGAAATCTTTTACTTGATAAAAAAAAATGATTTAACACCACTAATGAAAAATAAACCTGCATTGGGCAATTCTGCAGTTTCACAGATTCTGTTAGAAGGCGGTGCTCTGTATTGCAATGGCATCCTGATGTTGCCACACAGCTCATCGTTGCTTCTGATGAAGATGGTTCACCTGCACTTAGGGTAAGAATCCCACTCTCTCATCTTTCTCGAACTTGTTACAATTAATAACTACCTAATATATTATTATTTCAGATGTGGGATATGCGGAATATACTGTCTCCTGTGAAAGAGTTCGTGGGTCACACTAAAGGTAAGTGAAGCTGAAAAGCTTGTCTCTTCCTTCTTTGCAAACTTGTCACCAAACCTATAATTTCCATGCTTCAGTTGTCTTAGAATTTGCAAGTTAAAGAGACAAATGATGGGAGAATTCTATCCTACAGATGAAGGCTGAATTCTATTGAAGATTGGAAATGCGAGATGCAGTAATTATCTTTATAGTCACTTATCAAAAAAAAAGTGGGGTGGGGTGGGTGCAACAACTGTTATAGACTGGTATGGCAGTGGTAGTATATTCTGGTGGACTACAAATGATATGCAAGCTTCATTTTATATGAGTGAACTAATTTTTCTAAAGAACGTGGCTGGACAAGTCTGTACGATGGTTGTTTCTTAAGGTGATTCAAGAGTAAAAATTAGTAATTAGTTTGTTCCTGCTCCTTTACTTTGGAGCCTTTTCTTCTTTGCTGCTCTCTCAATGTATTCCTGTCTTTTGCCATTGAGGCATCCATCTGAAATGCTTCACCACTTTGGGATATGGGGGTTTTGGTACTGAATGGCCGTATCCGTGCATGATAATCATACTACATTATCTGGTGGTTTTTGGCAAAAGAAAGAAAACTGTTGCAGCACTTAACTGGTTTCTGAATACAAGTTATTGGACATGTTGTCAGTGGGTACAAAGGATTCTGATTAGCAATTACATGGCTTAGAGTTTAACCTCATGATTGGATGGTAGAATTTGGAAGGAAAGGAAGGAGGGATAATTATGCTAATTTTGTGTTTAGATCACCCCAGTCCAACTGTATCCCCCTATTTCTTTTCATTCTTATGAATGCCAGCTAGGATTAGTTCAGCTCTGTATCCCCCAAGAAATGCTGAAAACTGAGATGAGGAGTGGGGGGAAGAAGAGTCTCTTCTGAAGAGAGTACATGGAAAGATGTAAAGGGATGCGAAGTAGAGGGAGCACAAACTGCCTTTGCCAGATTTAAGTAATATCAATCACATGTCACTTAGTTCAATCGTTTAAGCTTGGGACCTTTGTTTTTAATAGAAATTGAAGATCTTTTAGAGTGAGTTTTTTTTTTTTTTTTTTTTAACTTTCCTAACGTGTAACGAAGTATACTATACTAAATATAAACCGACGGCCCAGTTCCCATGATCTCAGTCTTCAGATATTCAACATAATTACATTCAAAGTCCTTATGCAACCAATAAGGGCAGCATCTTGGTTTACAAGATAATTTGATCTTAAAGTAAAAAATTTAACTTTAAGTTCGTCCTTTTTGTGAGGATTACAGTTCTATTTTGCACTTCATATTATATTGATGTCTTAAACAAATTTCCTTTAATCCTGGATATTTTTCACTCAGGTGTCATTGCAATGTCCTGGTGTCCCATTGATAGCTCCTACTTGCTTACTTGTGCAAAAGATAACCGCACTATCTGCTGGGATGTTGTGTCTGGAGAGGTGAATGAAAACTCAGTTTATTCATTCATATCCTCATGTTGTCAATTTCTGCTTTTTTGTTTCAGAACTGTTGTTCTCTGTTGACCTTCACTTTGTGGTTAAGGTTCTTGAACTAGTGAATGGTTGCTTTTTTGGGTTATCTATGGAAAGTTTTGAAGAAGTACTGATTGTTGTTATCTAATTTGCAGATTGTCTCCGAATTACCAGCTGGAACCAATTGGAGTTTTGATGTGCACTGGTATCCGAAGTGTCCAGGGGTTATCTCAGCTTCATCATTTGATGGAAAAATTGGCATTTATAACATAGAGGTCTTTTCCTTTTAATTTTTATGCTTTATTTATCAGATTGCAATGTAGAGCACAGAATTCTGAATATAAATAAAGAACTCCGGAAGGATTTTCTTTGCCTCCTCCTCTTACCAGTTCTGTTATTATGCTGCAATTTTTGAGTTGAGATATGTTGACTAGCTAAAGTAATGTAGTAGGAAGGGCGGCCTGTATGACAATATCCCTCACTAGACTTAAACATTCAAATAATAAATGTTTTTCATGTTCCGGATGGTTAGTGCTTGGAATTTTGATTGCTTTTGACGACCACATGATATGGTGAGCAGGGAATTTTTTTTTTCCTTCTATTTTATGAAATTTATTTTCCTGTGCCATAACATTTTTATTTTGATTGGTGATTGTGGCACTCAAATTAATATGTTTTGTAGGGCTGTGGTCGAGCTGGCGACGGAGATGGTTATTTTGGCACAGGTTTGATGTAATTTTGTCGACGTTCTTCCTTCCCCCTCTCTTAAACATTTACTATCAACATCTTTGAGGTTCAGCTGTATGTTTCCATTTGAATGTAGGAAGAAGTGCTTTGCTCAGAGACATTTCTTACCTATGGTCAACATCTAGTAACATAAATTTCTGATCTTGTTAAAATTAGCTTGGCTACTTTCGAAACTTGTGGGATCTCTAGATATCAAGAAAGGAATTGGGCCGTAACTCAAAAGCCAAAATATAGAAAAAGGCAAAAATGCACTGCCAATTATGCCTATATTATGAATATAAGAAGATAGAAAGGTTGTACATGAAGTGTGCATCTTCTTTATGCTATTACGTAGTACCCACGTGGGGTGGAGGAACTGTTCCTTTTTACGGATTTCATAGCTTGTCTGCTATTCATTTTCTGCTTTATTGTATGACACAGCTTTTGGTTTCTTTCTGCTTTGAAAGGAGAAAAAAATTGTGACCCTTGTGTTAACCTGCTTGTGTTTTCATTTGCATTACATGTGCTGATCAGCTCCCTTACGAGCTCCGAAGTGGTGGTCTAAGAAAAAGTCCGGAGTCTCATTTGGCTTTGGTGGAAAGCTTGTTTCTTTTGGTGCTGCTGATGCTCCAACTGGACAGACAGAGGTATGCCAGTGTATTTTCTGTAATCCCTCCGTAATCCTTTTGCTTTGCATTGACATTTTCTCCTCTTTAGGTCCATGTGCATAGCATAGTCACTGAACAAGGTTTGGTGAGTCGGTCTTCTGAATTTGAGACTGCTATTCAGAATGGCGAGAAAACCTCGCTGAGGATTTTCTGTGAAAAGAAATTTCAAGAGTCAGAGTATGTCTTTTTCCTCATATTGGTAATTTTTTCTTCCATAAGTTGCATTCCTCATCCGGTTTACACTAGCTTGCTTGCACTTTCTGAACAGATCTTCCGGTGAAAGGGAAGTCTGGGGCTTCTTGAAGGTTATGTTTGAAGAGGACGGGGATGCAAGGACAAAACTGCTTTCTCATCTTGGTTTTAGTCTGCCTGTTGAAGAAAAAGATGCTACGCAGAATGATATATCAGAGCAAGTAAATGCCCTTGCCCTCGATGAGAATCTTTCAAGTAACGAAGCTGCAAAGAAAGAGAACTTAATGCACGTGATGGACAATGGGGAAGATTTCTTTAACAATCTTCCAAGTCCCAAAGCTGATACACCAGTATCAACGTCTGTGAATTCCTTTGCTGTTGATGAGTCAGTCAATGTGAAGGAGTCCCAACCAGAAATGGATGTACAAGAGGAGAGTGCGGACACATCTTTTGATGAAACTGTTCAACGCGCTTTGGTTGTCGGTGACTATAAGGGGGCTGTTGCACAATGCATATCTGCAAATAGAATGGCTGATGCTCTGGTAATTGCTCATGTCGGTGGTGCTTCTTTGTGGGAGCGAACTCGTGATCAATACCTTAAAACTAGTCAGTCTTCATACCTTAAGGTAAGATCCATTTATTTCTTGGTTGTCATTTTCTGAATGGAGATAAATCCATGCTCTTCAGAATTTGAGTTCTTGTTCTAAATAATAATTTCAGGTTGTTGCTGCTATGGTGAACAATGATCTAATGAGCCTTGTAAATACTCGCCCCTTGAAATCCTGGAAGGAAACACTTGCACTCCTTTGCACTGTAAGTTCCTCTACCTAACATCCTATTCATTATTTCCTTTTGATGTCATTGACATAGGTCGGATATATGAAAATCTGCTTAGTGTAGACCTCTGGGATGTTCACTGAGGATAGTTTTATGTTATCCATCTGAAGTGAAGTTCACATGTTAATCTGTTTATTACCTTCATGCAGTTTGCTCCACAAGATGAATGGACTTCATTGTGCGACACACTTGCTTCAAGACTCTTGGCTACTGGTGAAAGCCTTCCAGCAACACTATGTTACATATGTGCCGGGAACATTGATAAAACCATAGAAATATGGTCGAGGGCTTTGGGAGGAAAGGCTGATGGAAAATCATACGTTGACCTTCTTCAGGTGCTGCATTCAGTTTCGTCTGAATTTATGTGTTATCAGTAAGACACTCAACACTATTTTCTCTTCCTACCTGTAGGATTTAATGGAAAAGACAATAGTCTTTGCATTGGCAACTGGGCAAAAGAGATTTAGTGCTTCTCTTTGCAAGCTTCTTGAGAAGTATGCTGAAATCCTAGCAAGTCAGGGCCTATTAACTACTGCAATGGAATACTTGAAGCTTATGGGCTCCGAGGAATTGTCACCTGAATTGACAATCTTACGAGATCGTATTGCTCTCTCCACTGAACCAGGTCAATATGTTTTGCGATGTTATATTTCTCCATTACAGAACGGAACTATTATGCAGTTGACTGTTGTATCTCTTTTTCATGCTGATAATGGTCATATGGTTTAGCTAAGCCTGGGTCTTCTGCAAATATTGTCTTTTCATGCTTTCGTTATAGCACTTGTATACCTGAGAAGTAAGGAAGCAACTGACTGAAGCTTATTACTGAGATTCTTGTGGTGTAAATAAACTACTTCCCTGTAAATTAAGCATAGTATCATTTGCCTTTATCTGGTACTTGGCTATTTTAGTGTTTGCATACTGACATGTAAAATTTTTGGGTTTGGCTGGATGAGGAGTTCGAGAAGTGTTTCTATGGTTTTGAGTGTTGACCAAACAAAGCTGTACCTAGGGGTGTACATAGGTCGGGTTGGTTCGGTTTTTATTAAAAAAAAACCAAACCAATCATGTCGGTTTATTAAAACTATAAACCAAATCAAACCAACATAAAATTGTTTTTTTCGGTTTAGGTTTTAGTCGTTTTTTTTGGGTTTTTTGTTTTTTTCGATTTTTTCGTTTTTTTTTTTATGATCTTTAGTTTTTACAATTATATTGTGATCGAAGATTAGATCAAATGTGTTTTTACTCATGTGCTAATAAAAAATCATAATTATGAAAAAAGGAGGAGTGGAAAACTCTCTTGAAACTAAAAAGTGAGATGAAGAGTGAAAAATTTAGGTTGTAGGTTTATATTGGGTTTTCGATCATTTAATTAGCAATTAATGGACAAATATTACAACTTAAAGGTCCAAATCTAGATATATATCTACATCTACTTTCAAATTATTAAAAATTACTAAAACTAGTTGAAAAAGTAGATTATAATTAATTTTTTATGTATAAAAAAGTTCGAATATTTTATATATATATATATATTATGTCGGTTTGATTCGGGTTCGGTTTGACTTTTTTTTTGGTTAACACCAAACCAAACCATAAGAAGGTTTTTTTTTCTAGGTTTGGTTTGGTTCGTCGGTTCGGTTTGACTTGACGGTTTGGTCTGTACATAGCTGTACCGTTTCACAATTTGGTGTTGATTATTCCCATTTCAGACTTCTAGGCTTATAGTTATTGGGTGTATTCCATTCCACTCTCTTATTCGAACTCTTCAAATTGTGTCAGCCAAACGACTGCAAGAAATTAATCTGTATCCTCTCTTTTCCTCAATATACGAGGATCTAAATTTGGTTGTTAGAGTATAACATAAATATCTTCTTTTGAGCTTTGAAAGGCTAGCAGGTTTGTCTCTCCCCTCACCTTATATCGGAAACAACCTTTCTATCTTTATGAGGCAGGGGTAAGGTCCGCATAGACTCTACTGGTTTACCCTCCCTGGTTCCCACCCGTGGGATTACATTGGGTATGTTGCTGTATATGCACGACTATGTTGTAAAGAAGTGGGACATGGCTGTTTCTGATATTTTAAAAAGTATACTAAGATATCCCTCTCCATGTACCCTGTTTCTAATTGAATTGTGTGATTCTTTTTCTGGTTTATCGTCTAATTATAATTTAGGCAATGGTGGTTTTTTAAGTGTGGTGGTGTTATTTTATTTCAAGTTAATTATCCGAGTGCAGATATGCAATCCCTTTCAAACAGAAATCAATCTGACAATTTTTAGCACATTGGTATTTTGCAGTTAAAGAAGCACCAAAATCCATGGCTTTTGACAACTCACAAATGCACACTGGATCTGGCTATGTTGCAGATCAATCTGGTTATGGAATGGCTGATCCTTCTCAGCATTATTATCCAGTATTATCTTCTTCCGCTCTTTAACGTGTTACCTTTACTTAAAAAAGGACTTCAGAAATTTCGTATGATTTATCCCTCTTTAATTTCTCTCTTCTTAGGAGCAATCATCCAAGCCGCAGCCTAGCATTTCAAACAGTCCTTATGCTGCGAATTATCAACAACCATTTGGTTCTTCATACAATAGTGGCTTTGCTGCTCCTGCCCCGTACCACCCTGCTCCACAGCAAAACATGCAGCAACCATACCAGCCTGCTCCACAGCAAAACATGCAGCAACCGTACCAGCCTGCTCCACAGCAAAACGTGCAGCAACCAAACATATTTCTGCCTACTCCAACACCTCCAGTTCCTCAGGTATACACTTTTTGGTTTCCTGCTCTTGGATGGAAAGATTTTGCTTGCCAAATTAATAGCTGCTGAGTTGTAACAGGTGCCTGCCTCTTGAAGCGAGTTAATGTGAAGTTATTTTTCTAATGTTTGCAGGGTAACATTGCTCCACCACCTGTTGCTACTCAGCCTGCTAAGACCTCCTTCATCCCATCAAATCCCCCTGCGCTGAGAAATGTGGAGCAATATCAGCAGCCCACCTTGGGTGCTCAATTGTATCCTGTATGTTACAGTTTTCACTGTTTCAGCTCAATGTGGTTCTTTTTGGGGTTTGGGGGGTGGGGTGGGTGGGTTGTTGGATTGCGAATTTGTTTTGGGACAAACTAAATGTGTAGTCTGAAGATTTTCGTTGCATTTTATTTCAGGCACCTGCTAACCCTGGTTATGCTGCTGCTCATAATGTGCCTCCTCCGTATGTCCCTCACCCTACGCAAGCTGGTCCAGCTCTTGGACCAAAGATGCCTCAGGTTGTAGCTCCTTCCCAAGCTCCTAGAGGATTCATGCCAGTTAATAATACGGTGCAGAGATCTGGAATGGCTCCAATGCAGCCTCCCAGCCCGACTCAGCCATCTCAAACCCAGTCACCAGCAGCTCCTGCTGCTCCCCCACCTACCGTTCAGACAGTGGATACCTCAAATGTTCCTGGTTTGCTTCTCTTCCACTTTTAAAGCTTGTTACATTCATTTCTTACATTCCTGTAGTTTGGGTGGGTGGCCATACAATCACTACTACTACATATGTTACTTGTTTCAGTGCAATTGTCCGACGCTGCTACCTATGGGTGGTGAATGCGGTCTTTAAGTAGTGATCTTGTGTTAACTGTTCTGCACTTGTATGTTCTTATTTGGGCATCAATCTATACGTTTTAGGAGAAGCATATACCTTTTCTGCTGATACCGGTTACTTCTCTTTAATCACTGCTCATACAAAAACATTTCAATAAAATGTAGTCATCGATATCACTTTCGGCTCCTTAGGCCTAAGCATATGGAAATCCTTTTTATACCTTGAAGAGGGAGTACAATACCAACACCAACAAAAGATTGTTCGGCAGCGCTGACCGACTTTCATGGTTGTAAAGTTTCAGACAGAAAGAATGGACTCTGTTTTTTTCCACTCTTAGATTTTGTATGGTACATCTGGAGTTCCTGTCCAGGAAAGGCTCCTTTTGCTGCTATATTATAACCCTTCTTCGTATAGAAGGCCGATAAAGGAGTAAAGTTAGATGAACTTTGGCTTTACCTTGGTGCCATCCTGATCTGTTTCTAGTTGCCCCTAGATTCTGTGTTTTTTGAACTACTGTGGTCTATGTTAGCGTGTTTTCTTTTTCTCTATTTCTTTTGATGACAAGGTTTGTTTAGTATCTACTTTTAAGTCTTAACTGGGAAAACAAGGTTCTATTTCCCGTGCTTGCATTTTAAATCTAAATACGTGATGGAACAAATCATATGATGTGTTGCAGCCCAGCAAAAGCCCGTGATAGCAACTTTGACTAGATTGTTCAATGAAACATCAGAGGCATTGGGTGGATCACGAGCTAATCCGGCTAAGAAGCGGGAAATTGAGGATAATTCAAAGAAGTTAGGAGCGCTTTTTGCAAAACTAAATTGTGGGGATATATCTAAGAACGCAGCAGAAAAACTGGTGCAACTTTGCCAGGCCTTGGACAATGGTGATTTCAGTACAGCCCTTCAGATACAGGTAGCTATCTGGATAAGATATAGTTCCAGATTTTGAGTCTAGTAATGCTAGTGGAATATCATATGATCTCCATTTGCTTCTTATATTTGCATATATCCTCAGGTACTCCTCACCACAAGTGATTGGGATGAGTGCAACTTCTGGCTTGCAACACTCAAGCGAATGATTAAGATCAGACAGAGCTTCAGATAAATGTGGCAGCGTTGACGTAGGCCAAACTCGAAGAATTGGAGATTCTAGATTCAAATCCTTCTCACCCGTGAGTTCAAAAGGAATTATCATTTCTCTTATCTGGAGATGGTCACCTTTAGACCGTCTTTCTAGTTGTATACTTTCATACCTCTTTTGACCCACTCTAGATATTGGTTTTTAGGTGCGTGCAAATTTTGGGCAGAGGTTAGAGAGCTTAGTTCTCTGGACATGAGCGACGGTGTTTGATTATTTTTTACAGTGTTAAAATATAGAGTTTTTTTTTTTTTTTAATTAATATATGTTTTGGTTGTAACCTCTCTGAAATCTGGTCATTTAATCTTGGATTTTGTAAACTCATCCTTTTTGTTGTCACCAATTCAATGCTGTTAGATTTTATCGACTGCAACTGATTATAGTACTCGGTGATTTTTGAAACTTTTGGTGGTCCTTTTTAAACGCTTGTACTGGTGGTGGAACTCGTACTTGATTCGTTCAGGCTGAACGTGGTAGCGAATTTTGTAGCTCGTGTCATAGCTAACGAAGGGTTGAATTTCCGTTCTTTTCTATAAAAAGTGGTGTTTGCCTGTTGAGCAAAAGGCGCCAAAGGGAAGAATTCTTATTTGGTTAGTTGTTTTTTAACCATGTCCACGCCGTTTGTTGTGGAATTTGGAGGCTGTCAAATTTGACCTACCTAGTGGTGGAAGTTTTGCTCTTGAAAAATATATGCACGGGTACCTTCTTCGTGGTCTTATTTATAGTTTGTAATATTCCAAACCCTTTGTGTATTGTTAGTGCTATGAGAAATTGGGATGGTGCGACTGTGTAAATATTTTTGGATGTGCTCCTAAAGGTGTAATTTTTGTATAAGAGTAGCAATTTGTCTTGATCTCTTGCCTGATCTTGCCATCAATCAAATTAAGGTTTGGTTGGTCACCATTGGTGGTGATAAAATGGCCGAACACATCATTTCAACCAGCCATTGTTTATTTTAAACTCTTAAACTAGAGTTTCGTTGTATTATTTCCACGCTTCTTGCACATTTGGCAGCTCACATGCTTGAAAATCCTTAATATTATTTTATGTCTACACAATTTTTTGATTTTCAATAGTGCTCTTTATCAAGAATTTTCTTATATCGAACCTATATAATTTTAAGTAGATGAAACAATATTAACGATTGCCCCAAATATACATTTAATTAAGTTTTAAAATTATTAATTCCATTGATTCCATTCTTAATCAAAATAGATCATAATTTGTTTAAACATGTAAATTTGATAAACTATATTTAATTAAATATTTTTTTGTAAAAATACACTTTTATAAAATTCTTCAGAAACTATTTTGAAATAACATTACTTTTAAAAATTCAGCACTTTGCTTTTTCAGAAAAAATGAGGATAAAAAGATTGGTCTTTCAACATCTATTAGAATAATAGCACTTTGAATTAATAACTTGTTAATTCAAATAATAAAGTAAGAAATCTGAAACAAACTAAAAAAGTTAGTGCAACTCTATGTCGAGGACATTATGGTGTCGCTCAACAAACTTATTTTTAGACATCTAATAAAAATGAAGAAAAAAATAAATAAAAACAAATAGTACTCTATGGTGATTCACGTTGTTTTTCTTTTAAAATTAACAAAATTTTAAATTCTCTTATATGGCAAATAGTTTGCAACGTGTTGTTTGGATCTATAAACTAAACAAATAGTTGGTCCTTTTTGTCAATAAACTTAGACGAAGAAATCTGTAAGTAAAGGTAAAGTTGTCCTAACTTTACCTAGGGCATCTATACACCTAAAGGCTTTTTAATTTTTACAATATATTTTTCTCTTATCATTTATTTTAGCATTCCTTAATTATTAGTAATTCCTAATATCTATTGTCATATATTTTTCTCTTACCATATATTTTAGACATCTTAATTTTGACAATATATTTTTCTCTTACCATATATTTTGATCTTAAAATTGGCTAGTAAAAAAAACACCTTAAATAAACGTGAAATAGACCGGTGAATCTAAAAGTTTAGCGAAACATACCTTTATCCTAGAAAGAACTTTTATAAACCATCACATAAACAAGAAGGGAAGCCAACACCTTCCTACAAAAATGTCAAATAGTTGCATATAGAAAAGTACATATTCCCTCTGTTTGTCCCATCAATCATCTACATGTAGTCACCAATTACCAATTGCTTTCTGGTGTATAATGGATGTGAGTTACCACCTATGGTGTCTATGCTTTTGATCTGTATTGTTCCGATTTTTAAAAAATGTCATTGAATATGTGTCAGATCCTTCAAAAGTAGTGATCTTTTGAGGAACTGATATAAGTGCAACAACTTTTCTGAGCAACTTAGCTTTTGATAAGCCACACAGTGGAATGAAGCTCAACAAATATGATAAAAGTATTCATAATTTTATGAATCGGTGCATGCACAAGTTCACAGAATTGAAGGATAACTAAAACAATTAGAAAATTATATGAATATTACATAATTAAACAACACATAAATAAATACTACCAAGTTATAGAACCTAAAATCAAAAGAAAAACTCAACTTAAATTTGAGAATATCTAAATTTGTGATGAGAATTATTGATGCGGCCTTGATTGAGACCTGAAATGGGAGAGAGAATATAGGGAAATTTATATATGCTTTTAACAATTTCATCTAAACATCATCTTGTATAATAATCCTACTTCTACCGCATCGAATAATTAATTAAAATATACGTAAAATAAGTACATCATAATCTATCCTATTAATTCTGTATAATATGCTAAGTGTTTCTGCCAATTGTATTTGTGCTTAACCTACAATATAGGTATTATATGTACGGAAAGAGGCCTAAAACTATGTAAAATGGTGCAAAAACGTCCCCCGTCTACCTATTGAGCCTAAAATACCCTTTTAGTCTACCTATTGGCCAAAAATGTCCTTCTCACCTACCTATTGAGCCTAGTTTGCCCTTTTATTTAGGCAAATTACACGAAAAGACTCAATCAGACCTTGTAGCTTGTTCGGCTAGCCCCATAGAATGCATCATGATGTTATTAAACCACAAAGTAGAAGACTTCACATTAGTTATTTCACTAGGATGGTCAATAGTTTTTTCTTTGGTTGCATTTCTAATCCATCGATCTAACAAATAATGTGTTGGAAGCGAGTGAATCTGTTTCTTTATGAATACCATTAATGTAAGACCCCGCAAAATCCTAAGCTTAACTCAGTCCTTTAAAACTTGTTAAGGGGTTACAGACTTAGAAAATTTTAGCTAAGTAATTAGACTTGGTGTCATTTTAGCCTTCATAAGTTGACAACTCTATTTCATGACCTCTATGATCTTAAAATGTCAATCTTTAGGTTAATTCATGATCAGGAATATCAGTAGGTGTTTCCGAACGAGTTTCGTATTTTTCGGACCTCGTTTGAACCACGTTTGGGAATCCAAAACAGTGTATCAACGCGATCTCGGCGCGGCTTGTCGGCCATCACGTCGATCGATATTTTCCTTGGCTCCCAGTGGTAATTTCCAGTGAACCAATGCGGACTCGACGCGGAGCGTTGGCTATCGCGTCGATGCTAACGACGCGACGCGTCCATGGTTCAATTCTCAGTCATTAAAAAAGCTGCATCTTTGGAGGTAATTAGGTCTTTTTTCCACATCCTTCAACCCCCAAAACATATCATTAAGCCATCCAAGAGGCAAAATATACTCATTCTCTTTAGAATTTATCAAGAACAAACCCTAGTTCATCACATTCAAGATCCAAGATTCAAGGTTTCCACCATTATTTTTCAAGAATTTGCCAACTAAGGTATGTGAGGTGTTCATCCAAGGGTTCCTTCCACACTTAGAGTCCAAGAAACTCTTTTAAACTTCAAGTAGTTAGAATTTATGATTTCCATGATTGGAATTAAAGTATATTATTCATAGCAGGGGATTTCAATGGGCACATTGGGGTTTTACCTGGAGGCTATGATGATGTGCATGGAGGTTTTGGTTTTGGTGATAGAAATGGCGAGGGAGCTGCTCTTTTGGATTTTACGAGGGCCTTTGGGCTGGTGGTAGTGCATTTGAGCTTTCCGAAGAAGGAGAATCACCTGATTACCTTACGAAGTGCGATAGCCAAGACTCAGATTGACTTTCTGCTGCTTAGAAAGGGGGATAGGGTATTATGTAAGGACTGTAAAGTCATTCCGAGTGAGCATCTTTCGACCCAGCATATGTTTCTAGTGATGTACTTGTCTATCAAGAAGAGCTAGAAGAGAAGGGCCGGGGAGGGTCGGTCTAGAATTAAGTGGGGTGGCCTGACGCCGGTTAGTGCTTTGGAGATAGGGGAAAAGGTGGCAGGAGTGGAGGTGTGGGAGTATAGAAGGGACATGGATGTTATGTGGGATAGGGCTGCCTACTGCATCACAGAGACTGCTAGAGAAGTGTTGGGTATTTCGAGGGGCCAGGCAGGTCGTCATAAGAGGGACTGATGGTAGAATGAAGAAGTGAAGAAGAAAATAAAGATTAAGAAGAGGGTGTATGTTAAGTTGATTGAGATTAAAGATGAAAAGGAGAAGCGGGCGAATAGGGAGGTTTACAAAGTAGCAAGGAAGGAGGCTAAGTTAGCAGTTACGGCTGCTAAGTCAGCTGTTTTTGAGATCTTCTATGCGGGGTTAGAGGAGAAAGAAGGGGGAAAAAGGTTGTATAGGCTTGCTAAGGCTAGGGAGCGGAAGGGTCATGACCTCGATCAAGTGAGGTGCATTAATGGGGAGGATGGTAGTATTTTGGTATAGGATGTTCATATTAAGAAGAGATGGCAGAAGTACTTTCATAGACTTTTGAACGAGGAGGGAGACAGAGACACTGAGTTAGGGGAGCTGGAGCACTCGGAGGAGAGTCGTTTTTTCAGTTTCTGTAGGCGTTTTAGGTTGAGGAGGTCAGAGAGGCTATTCGTAAGATGTGTAGGGGTAGGGCGACGGGGATTGACGAGTATCCAGTGGATTTTTGGAAGTATGTTGTGGGGCAGATTTAAGGTGGTTGACTGATTTATTTAATGACATTTTCAAAAATGCGAGAATGCCTGAGGCTTGGAGGTGGAGTACTATGATTCCGTTATATAAAAACAAGGGTGACATTCAGAGTTGCAACAACTATAGGGGTATTAAGCTGTTGAGTCACACTATGAAGATTTGAGAGAGAGTAGTTGAGCAGAGATTGAGCAAGGTCGTGTCCGTTTTGGAGAATCAGTTTGGATTTATGCCTGGTCGCTCGACGACAGAGGCAATCCACATGGTAGGGAGATTGGTGGAGCAATATAGAGAAAGAAATAGGGATTTACACATGGTGTTCATTGATCTAGAAACAGACGTATGATAAAGTCCCGAGGGAGGTCCTTTGGAGATGCTTGAAGGTGAGAGGGGTCCCGATGGCGTACATCAGAGCTATTAAGGATATATACGATGGAGGGAAGGCCCGAATGATGGCTGCGGGAGAAGACTCAGAGCATTTTTCGGTCGAGATAGGGTTGCATCAGGGATCGACTCTTAGTCCGTTCCTTTTTGCGTTGGTGATGGACATGTTGACGCAGAGTATCCAAGGTGAGGTGCCTTGGTGTATGTTATTTACGGATGATGTAGTGTTGATTGATAAAATGCGAGGGAGGTGGGGGTGTGTGAAAGACAAATTAGAGGTTTGGAGGCAAACCCTTGAGTCTAAGGGGTTTAGGTTGAGTAGGTCCAAGACGGAGTATTTGAAATATAAGTTTAGTGACTCGAGGCAGAAGGATGAAGTGGTGGTGAGGTTGGACTCCCACGATATGTGTAAAAGGGATAGTTTTACGTACCTTGGGTCTATGATCCAGGGGGATAGTGAGATTGATGAAGATGTTTCTAACCGTATTGGAGCAGGTTGGATGAAGTGGAGGCTCGCCTCGGGAGTGTTGTGCGATAAGAAGGTGCCCGTTAAGCTTAAAGTCAAATTCTATAGAGTGGCAGTTCATCCGACCATGTCGTATGGAGTGGAGTGTTGGCCAGTTAAACACGTTCATATCAAAAAATTAAAGGTGGTGGAAATGAGAATGTTGCATTGGATGTGTGGACTTACTAAAGGGGACAGAGTTAGGAATGAAATTATTCGGGATAAGGTGAGAGTGGCTTTAGTGGAGGACAAGATGCGGGAAGGAAGGAAGAGATGGTTTGGGCATGTGATGAGGAGGGGCGCGGATGCCCCAATTTGGAGGTGTGAGAGCTAGCGTTGGATGACTTCAAGAGGAGAAGAGGTAGACCGAAGAAATACTGAAGGTAGGTGATTAGACATGACATGGAGCAGCTTCAGCTTACTGAGGACATGACCCTAGATAGGAAGGCTTGGAGGTTGAGGATTAGGGTAGAAGGCTAGTGTTAGTATGTGGGTTGTAGCTAGCAGGCAGAAGAATTCTTGTGTAGCAGGATTTAGTAATCATAGGTCAGTGTACATAGGTTTCTTTGGGATGTGAGTGTATGTCACTACTAGGTGGGTATCCTATTTTCTATTGCTTAGTTCCTATTTTTCTTATTTCGTGTTGATCTTATTTCCCGTATTTCATATTCCTGTGATTTTATTCTATTATTTTCTATTGTTTATTTCATTTATGTCATCCATCCCATTGTTTATTATCCTTATCTTGAGCCGGGGATCTATCTAAAACAACCTCTCTACTTCTTTGGAGGTAGCGGTATGGACTGCGTACATCTTACCCTCCCCAGAGCCCACGCTGTAGGAATACACTGGGTTTATTATTGTTGTTGTTGATTTATTATACGTTTCATATGGAATTGATTATTGTGTGTGTAGATTCGTATGAATCTATGTTAAACCCCTTGAAATTGTGAAATTGGAAGTGAATTATGATGCTCACTTATTAAGTGCATATATTATGCTCACCAAGTGCTTGATGAATTGTTCATGTGAACTAATAGGGGAAAGAAATCCTGTCATGCTAGCTTATGTGCAAGTTATACCGTGCAAGTGTTTGATAAAATGTCTCTATAGATACATTATGAACAAGTGTGTATTTTTATGCCATATAAGATCATGTGATTCTTTACTCTTCATGCTATCCAGTCCTGAGGGTATTTAATACCCAACAATTTAGTTGTTTACCTAGAGCTAGTGTCGGTTACAGAATAATCTCAGTCATATCACGATCAGTAGTACTCTCAGTCAGTTACAGGACTCAAAAATACCCAGTAGACTCAGTATCAGTCCAGTCCAGTTCAGTATTCAGTTTAGACCTCAGTAAATTCAGTCAGTTAACAGAATTCAGTAGTATTCCGTCAGTCAATGGAACTTAGTGAACTCAGTTAAGTTCAGTTAGACAGTATAATTAGTAATAGTTCAGTCAAACCTAGTATGAACTAGGAAATCATTCAGTGTCTATTCAAATGAGAGTAGAATTCAACATCGAGTTAACCCAGGGATGAGGGCATTCCTATCAGTAGAGGGTTTGACCCTTAGTATCAATCCCTGCATTACAGAACTACATAACCATCGTAGGTTGAGATATCTTCCTACTAGATATTATGAGGGTTGATACATCTCATTCGAGTTTTCCTGCCAGCGAGGGTTGAAGAAAGAGCTTCTTATCAGAGAGGGTTAACTCACAGTTGTCTTTACCCGTGGCATGGTACTGACACCCTTCCAACTAGGGTTACAGGTTGGACCCCAATCTATTCAGAAAGGGGCATGTCAGTTAGATAATGACCTCCCACAGTCTCAGTTTCAGATTTAGTCTCAGTATAGAACTCAATTCAGTTTTACAGATTTATGACTGTCAGACACAGTCACTCAACTCAGTATGAAACTCAGTATATTTCCACAAAATTAGGACTGTCAGATACAATCAGTTATCAGTAATTCAGTATCAGTATACTCGAATATTAGTTAATCAGTATTCAAACTCAGTATTCAATGTTATCACGATCTCAGTTACAATTTACGTATTCATGCATGTACTCTCATTCAATTATACTCATGCCATTCAGTCAGTATTGCTCGTGCATACTTTTCTTTTGCGCTATGATGTCTTATATCATAGGTTCAGACGCACGGGCTCCCGAGCACCCTTAGCAGTTCAGATCTTCAGCAGTCAGAGTTAGTGGCGAGTCCTCATAGTTCGAGGACATGATTATTTTCTTCAGTATTTCAGTTTAGCAGTACAATTTCAGTAGTTGAAGTTAGTTGGGGGTCTTATCCCATCAACTCCATACTTCATACAATTTAGAGGCTTTTTCAGACTAGAGTATTTTCAGACAGATGCTTCAGTTTTGGTATTGTTATGCCGTATTTAATTTTTATTTCAGTATTGAACCTTATGACAAGTTTCCGCCTAATTTCTGCATATTTGCAGTATTATTATTCAGTTATTGCAGTAGGTACTAGTCATGGGTTAGCTTGTGGTCCTTTAGGGTTATGAGCACCGTGTAGCGTCCGAGGTACATACTCGGGGCATTACAATTAGTACATGTCTACATAGAATTCTCATGAACTCAAATTTGTGGCATAAACAAACAGGTTTTTTCAATGCAAGATTCAAACTGACCATATATGTCGGCTTTTATCTTTGAAGCTGATGCACTTTATAGACATATTCCATCCTTAACCTCAATATTTTCAGAGACAAATTTTTTAGACTGAATTAGTTCTTCTTGAAAAATCTGAAATATTTTTCTAGTGTATTTTTTTGCCGCTTCATCCTCCATAGAATACAAAGTTTTCAAGATAGGCCTTGAATATTTAGTCTAGTAATCCTTCTCCCTTACTTTATCATATCGAGCGTCTATAGCTTTATCATATTACACTACAAATACACTCACTAGAGTACTAGAATTCATATAATCTTTCAAAATTTTGTTCATGCTCTCACTTCTTTGACTTGTCGACATGCCTGCAAAAAAAGTAGCATGCACATATGTAGGTATTCATTTTTCACGAATTGCATATATTCTCTGCAACTAACTATTTTCTCCTAAATCATACATTTTCATTATTTCACTCCATATTATCTTAAATTCCTCAGGGGTGGTCGTACCATGAATACACCCAAAGGCGGAGCTACAGTGCTTAATAGGGGTTTGGCCGAATTCACTAGCTTTTGCATAGACCCTATACTTGTAATTAAAAAATTTAGAAAACGTATATAACCCACACACAAACATGACTGTTAGTCCAGTGGTAGGTGTGTGACTGTTAGTCCAGTGGTAGGTGTGTTACCTCTGCATCCCTGAGATAGGGGTTCGAACCCCACTAAGCACATTACTTTTTTTCTCAGTCTTTAGTGTCACCAATCTAAGTGCACGTGTTTTTTAATTAACCTTTCGTATTTGATTTTTCAAAATTTATACACTAATTAAAGAAAGTAATAAAACGTGTTTCCAATTACCAACAAACCCCCCTACCACCATAAAAAAATATAAATTAGTAATTAAAGAAAGTAAAAAATCGTATTTCTTAAAAAACCTTTGGGTTTCTTCTTCTTCAAACGGTTTCTTCAAACAACGAACAGGTTATAACACTCGTCTCTGTTGATTGTCGTTGTTCGTTGGCTCATCGTCGAATGTTGGCTGCTCGGAAACTGCACGGCGGCGTCGCCTGCTGCTTTCCAATCTCCTACTAAGACCAAAATCAGACTTCTGCAGTAGTGCAGTTCTGCTTCTCTGCCAAGTGCCAAGGTATGCAATTATATTTGTGTTCTCCTAACTCTTTGTGGTAGTAAACTTCTGGAATAAGCAGTCTGTAATACCCCATACTTTTCCTAGCTTAATTTCGCTTCTAGGATGTCAAAGACTAGCTTAAAAAATGAACAACATTTATTCCATGTGGAATTCTTCAGATTTAGACCCTCCATTCTGTAGTTAATTGAATAAGATTTCCATCGATATCAAATTAGCCTAAATTCGATACGCGGTTGAGAAGTTATGATGATTTTAGTGAAGCAGTGTGCCACCTAGGCACTCACCGCGCCGCGGAGATGGTTAAAATCCCAATTGTCAAATTCCAGTGGACCTTCATGGTTGCCCCGCATCGCGGAGAGGTCCAATTTTCCAGTTGGCAATTTCCAATAGGCCAACGAGATTGTACCGCGTCGCGTTGGTGGCCTAAATGACATTCCTATAGAGCACCGTGATGGTGGCGCATCACGGAGATCTTCAAGTTCCCACTAGTCATTTTCCAGTGTGCTACCGCGATAGTGGCGCGTCGCGGTGGCTTGCCAATTCAAAAAAATATTGCTTTTTCCAGTTTCGTTTAAAATATTAAAAGGGGCACTTTGGTCAACTCCCAAGCCCCAATCTGTCTAAAACAAAGAATTAAGCATATCCCAAGCAATTTATGCATAATTTCATCCATTCTTTCTCAAAGTAAAACCTTAGAACTCAAAAGCTTCTTCTCTAAGAAATCAAATTCCACCATTGTTTCTCCAAGAAAGCTCTAAATTGAGGATTTCCAAGACAAGATAATCAAGAACTCATCTTCAAGAACTCAAATAGGAGTCAATAATTCAAGTTTCTTCATCTAATCATCAGTCAAGGTATGTGGGGTTTATGAACAAGGGTCCTCTTTCATCCTTGTGTCCAAAACAAGTTTTCATTACAAATTCATATGATTTTGAATGAATATATATGAGATTTGAATTAGGGTTCATACCCATTATTTTTATTTGCAACATTATGAGATTTCAAGTGTTTATGAAGTTGAGTTGCATGTCTATTTCTATATTTTCATGCCCATTGCAGTAAATTTCAGATTTTGAGATGAATTATCATCGTTTTCATTATCAAGCATGATTATTATGTGTTTTGACATGAGATTGATGCATGGGTTATTATCCCAAGATTTAATATCATTATTTCAAGAAATATTATGCTTTAAGCATCATTTGATCAGTATATTTTCAGACTTTCAGTAAATCTTTGATCTTTTGATCCTCAGATAAGTTTTGGAATCTACTTTACAGATTTTGTTACAGAGTACAGAAATCCGATCAGGTTTATTTACTCATTAACTCAGGTAAATGCATAATTGGTTTTGTAATAACCCTTATGCTAGTTTTAAAGTGGATTTCCAACAGAATGAGTGCAACTTAAAGGGAGTAGTACTTAGCACCGAACGAGAAGAGTGGAATTAGTGTGCCCTATCTTCCACAGAACTACGCAACCAACGTAGGTACAAATTATCAGCTTATTCTCACTTTTATGTGGATGACAGTTACAGATGTGATCAGTTAGCTCAGGTTATACTCCTTGGCAAGAGTATGACACCTCTCCCCATCATGAGGTTTTCCCTATAGGGGAACAAGACGTTGGACTCCATGTTAGCTCACATGATTTATGTCGGTTAGAAGAACCTCCCTAACAGAAAAAAATAATAGAAAAGTTTTTAGAAAACTAAGTGTAAAGGCTCACAGTTTTATTTAGATTATGCTTTACAGAAATATAATAGTTATAGATTTCAGCTTTCAGATTTCAGACATAGAAGTAAGTCCTTTCTACACTTAGACAATATGATTTAAAGATAAGAGTATTAGCATAGTTTTTAGAACTAAATGTTATGACTCACTAGATTTACAAAGTATGATTTGCCATTCATGATTTCAGATTTCAGTATTTCAGATATTCCAGCTTATGTGAGTCATTAACATTTATAGCATGCATTGTTTTACAAATTATGATGATGAGATAATGTTTTTACTTAAGCATTTCACCCCCATATACTCAGTATATCCTCAAAGTACTGATCCACATATACGTTTATGTGCTACATTGTCTCATAGTGTAGGTTCAGGTGCTCAGTATCAGCAGTGTGAGCAGTTCGAGCATCTCCATCTATATCTGACAGTTGGTGAGTCCTCATAGTTTGGGGACTTATTCATTCAGATTTTGTAGCTTATTAGTTTACATGATTTAGTATTTCTTTTCAGACAGTTTGAGTTAGCTGGGGGTTTGTCCCAGTGACTCTCTAGATAATAGTAGTAGAGACTTATCAGACTGCTAGACATTATTCAAACCCACAGTATTGATTTTCTGACATTACCGTTGACATTCAATTTTGGCTCTCCAAACATAAAATTAACGCATTTAGTCTCACTGATCGTTAAATGGCATAAAATGCAATTTTTACATATTTTTTGCAATTGTTAATAAATTATTGATAATCATCATTATTGTAGAATTTTTACTCATTCATTGTAATATTTTAATCTTACATAATTTATTGATAATCATCTTTAATTTTGTAAATTTTAGAATTTTTATCAGTTTATTATAATTTTAATATTTTTGCACAGTACTTTACATATGTACACAACATAGCATTGCAATTTTTTACTACACAATATAATTTTAATTATTTATAGCATAATATATTTTTTCAAAGATAATTATATTTTTTATTTATTAGTTATATATTTCTGTAATTATACATCGGCATTCATATTTTTGTATATTATTTAATATGACGTACATATGTGAGTCGATTTAATTATTTTAATACACATAGTAACAAACTAGTCAAGTCGAAGTCTTATCATTTTTAAAATTTTTGACTTTATTTTCACCTACTATCCCTAATTTAAGGGATTTGTTGGGAAAAAGCAGATATAAATATTTTTTTTTTGTTATTTTTTCCTTTTTAAATATTCCATACATACACACGGATATACGCCCAATATCATCAGATTTTGCTCCCTTTTCTCTCCAACAAGTCACGCATCTCTTTCTATTTTCTTCTTTACCGTCGGAGCTCCGATGAACAAGTTTCGGCCACCTCAAACCACTCTTTCTCTCTCCCCAGTTTCCATCCCTCATCCTGCCGTTCCGCCGTCGGTCGACGAGCGACGACGCACCATTCTCCTCTTCTTCTCTCGCAACCACCAGCCACAACAATCGCCCTTCTCCCTCTCTTTTCCACCGCTGCCTCGTCAGAGGTAGTGACCGGCAAGGGTCGACCTCCAGCCGCAACACCACTGCGCGTCATGTCCACATCTGGCCAGAGAAACACCCCTCCATATGACCTCTATTTTCTCTGATTATTATGCTTTTCGGTGACTTTTTTTTACAGTTTTGATTTATTCTATGCATTTTGATTTGGATCGGAGGAGTTTGGACTTCGATAGCCTTTAATTTTGATGCTATTATCATGTTATTATCATGTTGTTAAAATAGTTATCTTTTATTACTTTTTTTTTTAATTGTTCATTATTATCTGGTTGTTCATATCATTATCTTTACTTAGTTACTTTTGTTCTTTATTTTTTACATTGATATTATTATTTTATTATCCATGTTGGTTAGATTATTTTTATTTTGTTTTGTTTACATTATTGTTTTCATTATACTTGCTATTGATATGTTTTGATTAGTTAATGTTGTTTTGTCGATTGATTGTTTTAGTGCTTTTTTTAAAAGAACTGTTACACTTAATTATCAATTATTTGGCCAATGAAATTATCTCTCCATATGGATATTTGAGGCCACTCCATTACAAAAGACGGATTTTATTTTATCAAAGTTATTATTTATATTAAGGGCCGACACCTGGCCGATGAAGAAATTTTTTTCGTCGATTTTTGAGGCCTTTACAAATAAAAAAGATGGATATTACGTATAAATACGTAATAAAATAAATAAATTTTGGGCGATGACAAAATTTTTATAACAACGAAAAAAGTTTTATGATTCGTATCTTGACAAGACGATTTAGGACGGCTAATAAATCAGCAACCACTTCGTAGCCATGCGTATCTAAAATTTAATCCGAGCCCATCTTTTAGCAAAAATTATACTTTTAAATACATATCTGCACACATACCTTTTAAATTTATTTTGATAATTATTTATTTCTTACTGATATTTTTATTACAAGTGTTTGTACAGGTTCTCGGGAATACTCATCGGGAATGATATTCAAAGAAGAGCATGAATTTTTTTTGTATTTGTATTTTCTTTTATTCTTATTATTGTACAAATATTAATTATAGTGAAGTCTTTATTTTTGGAACATTTGCGGGGATGTTCTTTATTTATACAATCCTTACTACGCGTTAGGTAAATTTAGGCCATTAATATTTATATTAAAATTAATTTAGATATTTGATTAAATAATTCACACTTTTCACACAAAAAAACATCATGTATTTTTTTTTTAAAAAACAATATCTTTTTTATTCTCACTTTGCCTTTCTTTTTTATATATATATCCTTATATACGTTTGTTTATACATCTTATGTGCGTTTATATATATTTTACAATAACATATGTATTATATTATTTTTGTATTTGCAAACATTGATTTTTCTTTTTATCTTTTAATAATAAACCTGAGTCTGGTCGAAAACCACATTTGTGGATTCTGAAGGGTGCCTAACCCCTTTCCTTTGGAATAATTTAAATCCTTACCTAGAATAGAAATTGATTTCGTAGATTAGAATAAAGTCATACTTGTTAAATAAATAAATAGGTTTCCTATTTTCCTTAAAAATTAGGTGGCGACTCTATTCAAAATTAATTCTTTTTGAGTCCATAATGTCGTACTCGTTTGAACTTAGGTAAAAATCGGGTATGACAGTTTGGCGACTCTGCTGGGGAGAATACAAGGTTTTTAACCATTACAGATTTAGGTAAATATTTACGTTATTTATACATTGTCATTTGTTTCATGCTAATTGTCTTGATTAATCTCGTTTATGTGACATAAATTATTTATTTTTTATTATTTTGTATAGATTGTTTGTTTGTTTATCGCTTTATATAAATTGACATTTCATTCATATTTCCTCTATTTTGAAATACTGACACTCGCACACATTGTACACGCGGATTATACATTGTACTTTCCTAAAATTCTTTCAAATCACTTTATATTAGAGAGTTGACGCATACGTGGGGTGAGCGGGAGTTTTACTGCTGTAGGACTATGTGTCTTCTCATATAGGAAATTCAAGTCCGTGTCTACCCACTCTTAGTTAACATAGGATATAGCTAAAATAACACCTTTTAGGTGTATGCATCATTAGTCAACTTTATGTTCGAAGGGTTTACGACCCAAGTGATTAGGACATATTTGTACATATTTATTTGCTCTAAATTGGTTATAGTTTAGTAGGGAAGGTGTTTCTAATTTTGGTTTTGCATAGCAGATCAGTTAAAAAATGCACCTTAGCAACATCGCCATTAGCTACCTATAGGTTTGAACTACATTACCTAATTTTTGTCCTGACAAGATACATAGGCAAACCTGCATTAGGGTTCGGTCTCTTCACTGTTTCAAAATAATTTCTCTGGTATTCAAATCTGGGGCAAATTTTTTGAAACAGTTTAAAAATCTCTCTAAAATTCTACAAGAGCGCAAATCAATAGCCCATCCAATCCAAATCCCAATTGCATTAGTGCCTAACCGGCCTACCTTCAGTTTCTCACTCAATTTTGATCGAGAATGCCTAATTTCTTTTTTCAAACATTATAAATCATTAAATTTATGACGTCTCGATCCTCACTTTCAAAAGCGAGGGTTCAACATTCTTTCAATCATAACAATTCTGCCAACTGCAACGAAATAATGTTAGAATTTCGTCATTGTCTGACTTTTTCAATCTTATCAGCATACTGAAGTTGTGTCAAAGCCCTCCCCATGCTTGACATCTATTTTCTCGATCATTTAATCAGAACAATTTTGATGTTAAAAGCAGTTCTTTTCTGATCGTCTTTCATGTTATTTTTAAGGATGACCATCATTTTTTTTTACAATTATGCATTGCACATATAAATTCACAAATTTGCCTGAACTATGCAGACTTAATTCTTGTTTTCACAAGATACGTAGGCAACCCTCAGTTGGATTCGGTCCCATTTCTTTTTAAATAAAAAATAAAATTGACTTGGTTGGTACTATTACAGTTAGGAGTGTGCATGAGAAAGAGTAAATTGGTATGATGGAAAGGACCGACTTCATGCTAAACCATAGATTCTTTTGGTACCTTTTATCACATCTGAGTAACACCTAAAAATTCTCTTGCATACATCTAAGACAAAAAAGAAGCCAACACCGTCATTTCAAGTGCATTGTGTGGTGAGCTTTAGTTTAATTCATTGCATTGCATTTTTGATTTAGAGCTTGACCTTAATGTTTGTTGAGGCAAAATTACGCGTTGGATTTGGTTTAGGAAAGGACCGTAGGCCTTCTTTGACCCGATTGTGCCTTTCACAACCCACCAAATGACATTAATCTCTAGTATTCCCTCTTTTGAGCCTAAAACCTCTTTTTTGGACAACCGCATCTGAGCCTATACTTTTTGTGTGCTTACATGTACTATATCTCTCTTGGCCCAACCTCCTTGACTTCACTAAATACGTGCAAATTGTAGATGAAGATTCAAGATCAAAGACGCAAGTGTAAAGGATATACTATCCCAAATGAACAAAAGTGAAAAATGACTTCAAAAGGAGCAGAATTCCCCCAAAAAAAGAGAAAAGAAAATATATATATATATATATATATATAATATATATATATATATAATTTGTTGAAAAAAAAAGGAAAAAAACTCCAACACAAGGTTCAAAAGAGTCGAAGCAAATAAAACAAGGGGGCAACAAAGCACAACAAAGAAGATCATGCGACAAAGTGTAACAAACATCAAAAGCGCAAATCCAGTGTAATGCTCATTGAGGGATTAGTCACTTTCATCCCAAATATCGTCCGACCCACCTCCAAGCCTACGTTACAAGCCGATAGCAAGTCCTACGAGATCCCATTCCAAGTGTTCTCACATTAGTGGATACTTACATAAATGTCAAATCTATGGTATCACAATTGCATGCATTGAATTTCTTTCTGAGTGTGAGTGTATTTCTTTAAATATCCCCAAAGTAAAAAAAAAAATTACTCAAATATGTGTGAAATGAGACTTTCTTTCTGGAGAGGGCACTTGAAGCATGAGGATAGGCATAGCCCGAAACATTTTTTTTGTAGCAAGATGAGCAAGCCTTGTCGATACTTAGGCGTGTCTAAGGTACCGCTTGAAGCTATAGGAGTTACCCTGAAGTTGATCCCGATTAGCTGAGAAAAGGATGGGAGAATTCTTATGCACACTACTAATTATTGGTACCAATTGAAGCCAAGACATGATCGTGTCTTCTTCATCTTTCAACACTTTTTATCAAGAAAATAAAAAATTCTCTTTCTTTTTTCAAGATGGCCACTTTCATATACGGGAATTTATTTTACCTTTCATTTAAGGTGTCCACTTTCACATACATGCATTTTTATTTTTACTTGAAGGCATTCAATTTTGAAATATGGGCATTTGACTTTTTCTTTCAAGCACATGCCTTTAAATATCGATATTTAATTTTTCAGTTAGGCGCTCATTTTTTAATGTTTTTTACATTTTTTATAACCCATCCAGTTGAGAGCCTATTACATTTGTTTTGCAGTCTAGAACCTTTTTACATTTCAATAGCCCCGTTAGTCGAAAGGCTATTAGATATCAATCATCTCACTAGTTGAGGGCCTCAGTCTTCATTGACAATCGAAAATGGCAATCAGCATCAATCCCCGTAAGCAATCGAAGACGTCATGCACCTTTTCAATCCGCAATAGGAAAATCATTTTTTAAGTTTTCTTAGAGCAAGACAATGTTAGCATAAATAATAAACTGGGGCAAATTTTGTGAGCCCTTCTCAAAATTCATTCTATTTCTTTATTTCGAACTATATTGACCTGATTCTCGAAACACTCGAGATATGTAGGAAACTCTATGCAGAGTTCGGTCATCGCAATCCTACAATCGTTCTTTCTCCCCAGCAAGTACGCAATCTTGCATTCCTCAGTATCCCAAAGCACGATACTGGGGTAATTTTGAATGTAGCATCGGGAATATGTAAATACTTTCATTCCCAAATATTTTTTTTCTCAATATTCATTTTTTTTACATGGAATTGTCCACCTTAAAATAGAACAAAGTCATTCTGTCATCCAATAAGATAATTGTGCATGTTTTTCTTTAATTAAATATTTGTGTTTGCTTGCCTTTACCTGCACATATCGCACTTCATTTTTTTTTGCACTGTATGTTATCTTTGTCTTTACTTGCACGCATCGCAATGTATTTTTTTTTATCATTTGTTATTTAAGCATAGTATATTTTTCTTGCCTTTATTTGCTTATCTCACAATACATTTATTTTATTATTTAACTACTACATTTCTTTTGCCGTTTGCCTGAACATACCGCAATGCATTTATTTTATCATTTAAGCACTGTATTTTATATTTTTCTTTATTTGCAGGCATCACAATGCATTTATTTTATCGTTTAAGCATCACATTTTATATTTATCTTTACTTGCACGCGCTGTAATGTATTTATTTTATAGTTTAAGCACTACGGTCTATCTTTGTCTCTACTTGCACACATCGCAATGCATTTATTTCATCATTGTAAGCACTGCATATTATCTTTATCTTTATTTGCACACATCGTAATGTATTTATGTTATTCTTTAAGCACTGCACGCTAGCTTTATCTTTACTTGCACATCGCAATACATTTATCTTATCATTTAAGCACTACATGTCATATTTGCCTTTGCTGGCAACATACCACAATGCTTTTATTTATCATTTAAGCACTGCATTTTATCCTTGCTTTACTTGTGTGCACCACAATGCATTTATTTATTTTATCATTTAGGCACCGCATGCTATCTTTATGGACCACATGTTATTTTTGCCTTTATTTGCATGCATCGCAATGCATTTATTTTATTATTTAAGCACCACATGTCATCTTTGCCTTTACTGGCTCATATCGTAATGTATTTTATTATTTAAGCACTGCACGCCTCACAAATATTGCAATGCATTAATTTTATCATTTAAGCATCGCATGTCATTCTTGCCCGCACTTATCGTAATGCATTTATTTTATCATTTCAGCATCGCATACCATTCTTGCCTTTATCGGTGCATATTGCTATGCATTTAAGCGCTGCACGCACATAACGCAATGCATTTATTTTATCATTTAAGCACTGCACGTATATATCGCAATGCACTTTTTCATTTAAGTAATGGATGTTTCGCACATATCACAATGCATTTATTTTATCATTTAAGCACTGCATGTTGTCTTTGCCTTTGCTAACAACGTATCGCAATGCATTTATTTGTCATTTAAGCACTACATTTTATTCTTACCTTTGCTTACATGCATCGTAATGCATTTATTCATGTCATCATTTAAGCACTGCATGTAATCTTTGCATTTGCCTTCACATGTCGCAGTGCATTTATTTTTTTTCATTTAAGCACCTATGTCACCTTTGCATTTGCCTACACATATCGTAATGCACTTATCATTTAAGCACCACACGCACATATCGAAATGCATTTATTTTAGCATTTATGCACTGCACGCCTCGCAAATGTCGCAATGCATTTGTTTTATTATTTAAGCACCGCATGCCATCCTGGCTTTTTCTTACACATATCGCAATGCATTTGTTTTATAATTTAAGCATTACATGTCATTTTTACATTTATTTGCACATTTCAATGCATTTATTTTGTTATTTAAGCACTGTATGCTTTGTCTTTACCCGTATATACCGCAATACACTTATTTTACCATTTAAGCACTGGATGATATCTTTGCTTATATCATTTTTTCTTAATTAGTTAAGCACTGCATTTAGCCTTTTTTATATTTTAAAAAAAAACAAACAAAAAAAAAAAAAAAAAAGGAAAAAGAAAAAAATTCACCTTAGTTTTTAAAATTTTGCAAGCATGAATTGGGTTTGTCCACCCTAAAATAGGACATTTTCGGTTAGTTTGCCCTCTAACCAGATCATTTTTTTAATATATGTTTGTCTTTGATTGAAATTTTTGTATGCCTTTAGTTAAAATCTGCAATGTCTTTGTCTATTGTTCTTTATATCAGTTAAACACTACACGTCATTTTTATGAATTTCTTAAAAAAAAAAACAAGTTTAGTTACTCGTTTGCCTTTATTGAATACTATTTTTCAGTTTCATTAATTTTGTAGGCATAGAATTTAAGTACACATTGGGTTCGTCCACCCTAAAATAGGACATATTGAGATAGCAACTCTAAATTAGAGTTCGCTCGATTTTTTTTTTGTCAAAAATAATTTTTTGTCGAGCAAAATTAGCTATACGTCAACGTTTTCGTCTGAAGACTTCTATATCGTCTTCAAACGAAAAGGAAAAAACCGTTGACACCCAATTATGGCTCTCCAATTATAAAATTAACGGATTTAGGCTCCCTGATTGTTAAATGGCATAAAATGTAATTTTTTACATATTTTTTGCAATTGTTAATAAATTATTGATAATCATCATTGCTGTAGGATTTTACTCATTTATTGTCATATTTTAATCTTACATAATTTATTGACAATCATCTTTAATTTTTTAAATTTTAAAATTTTATCAGTTTATTATTATTTTAATATTTTTACACAATACTCTACATACGTACACGACATAGCACTGTAATTTTTTATTGCACAATATAATTTTAATTATTTATAACATAATATATTTTTTTAAATATAATTATATTTTTTATTTATTGTTGATATATTTTTTGTAATTATACATTGACATTTATATTTTTGTATATTATTTAATATGACGTACATATGTGAGTCGATTTAATTATTTTAATACACAGAGCAACAAATTAGTCAAGTCGAAGTCTTATCATTTTTAACTTTTTTTACTTTATTTTCACCTACTATCCCTAATTTAAGGGATTTGTTGGGAAAAAGTAGATATAAATATTATTTTTTGTTATTTTTTTCTTTTTAAATACTCCACCCATACACACGGATATATGCCCAAATATCATCATATTTTGCTCCCTTTTCTCTCCAACAAGTCACGCATCTCTCTTTATTTCCTCCTTCACTGCCGAAGCTCCGGTGAATGAGCTCCGTCCACCTCAAACCACTCTTTCTCTCTCCCCTATTTCCACCTCTCATTCTGCCGCTCCACCACTAGTCGATGAGCGACGATGCACCATCCTCCTCTTCTTCTCTCTTAACCACCAGCCACAACAACCGCCCTTCCCTCTCTCTTTCCCGCCGCTGCCTCGCCGGAGGTAGTGACCGGAGAGGTTCGACTTCCAGCTGCACCATTACTACGCCACCACATCCACATCTAGCCAGAAAAACACCCCTCTGTATAACCTCTATTTTCTCTGATTATTATACTTTTCGGTGACGTTTTCTTACAGTTTTGATTCATTCTATGCATTTTGATTCGGATCGGAGGAGTTTGGACTCCGATAGCTTTTAATTTTGATGCTATTATGGTGTTGTTAAAGTAGTTATCTTTATTACTTTCTCTTGAATTGTTCACTGTTATCCGGTTGTTCATATCATTATCTTTACTTAGTTACTTTTGTTCTTTATTTTTTACATTGATATTGTTATTTTATTATCCATATTAGTTTGATTATTATTATTTTATTTTATTTACATTATTGTTTTCATTATACTTTATATTGATATGTTTTGATTAGTTAATGTTGTTTTGTCGATTGGTTGTTTTAGTATTTTTTTTTAAAAAGAGCCATTACACTTAATTATCAATTATTTAGCCAATGAAATTATCTCTCCGTTTGGATATTTGAGGAAACCCATTACAAAAGACGGATTTTATTTTATCAAAGTTATTATTTATATGAAGGACCGACACCTGGACGATGAGGAAATTTTTTCGTCGATTTTCGAGGCCTTTACAAATAATAAGATGGATATTACGTATCAAAATAAATAATTTTTGGGCGATGACAAAATTTTTATAACAACGCAAAATATTTTATGATTCGTATCTTGGCAAGACGATTTAGGACGGCTAATAAATCAGCAACCACTTCGTAGCCATGGAGTATCTAAAATTTAATCTAAGCCCATCTTTTAGCAAAAATTATATTTTTAAATACATATATGCACACATACCTTTTAAATTTATTTTGATAATTATTTATTTGTTACTGATATTTTATTACAAGTGTTTGTACAGGTTCTCGGGAATAATCGTCGGGAATGATATTCAAAGAAGAGCATAAATTTTTTTTTGTATTCGTATTTTCTTTTATTCTTATCATTGTACAAATATTAATTATAATGAAATCTTTATTTTTGGGGCACTGGGCGGGGGTGTTCTTTATTTATACAATCCTTACCACGCGTTAAGTAAATTTAGACCGTTAATATTTATATTAAAATTAATTTAGATATTTGATTAAATAATTCACACTTTTTACACTAAAAAATATTATGTAATTTTTTTTAAAAAAACAATATCTTTTTTTATTCAATCTCTGCCTTTCTTTTTTATATATCCTTATATACATTTGTTTATATATCCCCAGCAGAGTCGTCAAACTGTCATACCCGATTTTTATCTAAGGTCAAAACGAGCACGACATTATGGACTCTAAAAGATTTAATTTTATACAAAGTCGCCACCTAATTTTTTAGGTAAAATAGGAAACCTATTTATTTATTTAACAAGTATGACTTTATTCTAATCTACGAAACTAGTTTGAATTCTAGGCAAGGGTTCAAATTATTCGAAGGGAAGGGATTAGGCACCCTTCAGAATCCACAAATGTGGTTCCCGGTCAAACTTAGCTTTATTATTAAAAGATAAAAAGAAAAATCAATGTCTGCAAATACAAAAATAATATGATACATATGTTATTACAAATTATATATGTAAATGCACATAAAGATGTATAAACAAACGTATGTAAGGATATAAAAAAAGAAAGGCAAAGATTGAATAAAAAAAGAAATTATTTTTAAATAAAAAATTACATAATGTTTTTTAGTGTAAAAAGTGTGAATTAATTAATCAAATATCTAATTTAATTTTAATATAAATATTAACGACCTAAATTTGCCTAACGCGTGGTAAGGATTGTATAAATAAAGAAACATCCCCGCCCAACACTCCAAAAATAAAGTTTTCACTATAATTATCACTTGTGCAAGAGTAAGAATATAAAAAATATAAATACACAATTTAAAGTCTTCTTTGAATGTTGTTCCCGATAAATATTCTCGTTAACCTGTATAAACACTCGTAATAAAAATGTTAGTAATAAATAAATAATCAATAAATTGAGAAAGTATATATGTATAAAACGATATAATTTTTGTTAAAAAGTGTGGGGTCGGATCAGATTTTAGGTACGTCATGGCTACAAAGTGGTTGCTCAATTTATTGGTCATCCTAAATCGTCTAGCCAAGATACGAATCATAAAATCGTTTGTGTTGTTATAAAAATTTCGTCATTGGCCAAATTTATTTATTTTATTATGTATTTATATACGTAATATCCATTTTTTTATTTGTGCAGGCCTCAAAAATCGACGGAGAATTTTTTCATCGGCCAAGTGTCGGCTCTTAATATAAAATAATAACTTGATAAAATAAAGTCGGTCTTTGTAATAGGGTGGCCTCAAATATCCGACGGTTAGATAATGTCATTGGCCAAGCATAGTCTTGTTCAAACCAATTTAATAAACTTGTAAAGGGTGAAAATATATCAGGCCACAATATTAACCAGATGAGAATATATCAACCCACAATATTAACCACGCGATGGTGAGCAACTAAAATTAACACGAGCACCCAAATGTGATATGATCTGTCGAAAAATGTCACAAATATAACAAAATCCAGTCCATCAATAGAAAGTAGTAGATAAAATGGAGCAATAATCAACAAAAGGCAGCCATGATGTGAGCCACACAAAGTCACTAAAAAAAAATTCAACAGCATTGCCTGAAAGTATTATTCCTGCCAACAACAATAATATATGCAATAACGATGAGAAAGGAGATACGAGATAATATTTAGAGCAACAATATAAAATCAAACAAAGGAAAGACGCAGAACATTATTTCTCCAGCCAGATCTACCATATTAATAAATTTATAAAATGAAACAGCCCCAAAACAGGGCAACAGTGACAACAATCAGGAGCTTCGCCGATCATCACCTCCGGCGAAGAAGCGATGGGAACAGGGGAAAGGGGGGCGACTGGTCGACTGAAAAATTTGCCTGCCGGTGACCAACTCCTGTGAGGTAGTGGAAAAAAAGGGCGCAGTTTCATGGTGAGGACGATGGCGGTGTTTAGGGGTGTGCATTGGTCGGTTCGGTTTTATGTGTTATTGGTTCGGTTTATCGGTTTTTAATTTTTAAATATGTAAAACCAATAACCAACCAATAAGATATTTCCTTATCGATTTCGATTTTTGGTCCTTAACGATTTGGTTTTCGATTTAACTAATAAGAAAATACTCATAAAATAGAAATAGTAACAACTAGCATAAAAAAATAAAATCTTAGTTACCACCAAAATCCTATATAATGCATTTTAGTTTACAAGAATCTTCAAACTTGAACTGAATGTTAATTCGGAAAAAATCTAAATCCTAATTGTTGGAAGCTACTAAATTCTTCAAGCTTTCTAATACGATAATACCCGAGTTTTATATTGTTCCTTTGTTGCCCTGAATTGGTTAATATTTTGTGAATCACTGAATTGTGAATAAATAGTGCATATATATATATATATATATAGAGAGAGAGAGAGAGAGATATTTATGTATAGATATTTATGTATATAACATAAATAGGGATAAAACAATAAACTTGTTTATAAAACTAATAAAAAATTATTAACCCAATAACTCAATACCAATAACCCAATATCATTTTTATCGGTTTGATTTATCGGTCGGTTCGATTTTCGCACACCCCAACCGGTGTTGGTAGCTAGAGAGGGGTCGCCCGCTGTGGGCTGTGGTGGTGGTTTGGGGCTGTTTTAGTAGCGGTGGTGGTGGTGACTCAGGGTTTGTGGGTTGTTGGGCAACAGAGAAAAAGGGGAGAGGGAGACACGAAAAGGGAGAGGTGGCAAGGTGGTGGTGACAGCCATGACTGTCGATAGGGAGAGGAAAAGAGAGATGAGGGTAGAGAGAGAAAGTGAGAGAGGAGAGAAGATCTGATAATGTGAGATTATGCGTGTGTTGGTGTGTCTATATGTGGGATGTGTGTATTTGAAAAGAAAAAAAAACAATTCATCAAATCTATTTTTTCAACATATCCCTTAAATTGGGGATAGTAGGTGAAATAAAATAAAAAAATTAAAAAGTGAGGAGACCTTGATTTGATTGATTTATTATTTTGTGTATTAAAATAATTAAATCAACTTACATTTGCAGGTCCTATTAAATAACGTACAAAATAATAAATGTCTATGTATAATTAGAGAAAAATATAAACAATCTATTATGCAAAAAATAATTAAAATTATATTGTGCAATAAAAAATTACAGTTCTATGTTGTGTACGTATGCAAATGACTATGCAAAAATATTAAAATAATAATAAACTGATAAAAATATTAAAATTTATGAAATTAAAGATAATTACCAATAAAGTATGTAAAATAAAAATATAACACTAACTGAGTAGAAATTCTAAAATAATGATGATTATCAACAATTTATTAACAATTGCAAAAAATATGTAAAAATTACATATTGTGCCATTTAACGATTAGGGAGCCTAAATACGTTAATTTTAAGCATGGAAAGCCAAAATTGGGTGTCAACAGTTTGCTCCTTTTTGTTTGAAGATGATGTAGAAGTATTCAAACGGAAACGTTGATGTGTAGCCAATTTTGCTAGATAAAAAAAATAAAAAATAAAATAAAAATAATTATTTTGGATAAAAAATTTGAGTGAACTACAATTTAGAGTTGCCTATATTTTTCGAGTTACATGAGGATCAGGTCAGGTATAGCTCCAAAGCTATCCCAACATGTCCTATTTTGGGTAGGATAAACTCAATGCGTCCTTGAATTCTATGCTTGCAAAATTTATAAAACTGAAAAACAGTAGATAAACGAGTAACAAAGCTTGATTTTTTTTTATTTTTACAAGAAATTCAAAAAAATGATATGTAGTGCTTAAATAAGTTAAAGATAAATAAATACATTACAAGATTTTAACTAAAGACAAACAAAATATTCAATTGAAGACAAACATGCACAAAAAGTTTTATTAAAGGGCAGACTAACCCATATTGTCCTATTTTAGGGTGGATGTATCCAATTTATCCACAAATTATATGCTTGCAAATGCATCAAACTAAGAAGTACTGCTGAATAAGACAAGAACGAAAATTAATCTTGATTTTTTTCTTCTTCTTTTTTTTATGAGACATTAAAGATAGCATGCAGTGCTTAACTAATTAAGAAAAAAAGGTATAAGCAAAGATAGCATCCGGTGCTTAAATGGTAAAATAAATGCATTGCGATATGTGCAGGTAAAGACAAAGCATGCAGTACTTAAATAACAAAATAAATACATTGCGATGTGCAAGGAAAAGCCAAGATAGCATGCAGTGCTCAAATAATAAACAACTGCATTGCAATATTTGCGAGGAGTGCGGTGCCTAAATGATAAATAAATGCATTGAGAAATATGTATGCAGAGCTTAAATAATAAAATAAATGCATTGCGATATGTGCCAGCAAAGGCAAAGATGACATGCAGTGCTTAAACAATAACATAAATGCATTGTGATATTTGCGAGGCATGCAGTGCTTAAACAATAAAATAAATGCATTGCGATGTTTGCGAGGCATGCAATGCTTAATAGATAAAATAAATGCATTGCAATGTTTGTGAGGCGTGCAGTGCCTAAAGGATAAAATAAATGCATTGCGTTATGGGCGTACAGTGCTTAAATGCATAGCAATATGCTCCGATAAGGGCAAAAATAACATGCAGTGCTTAAATGATAAAACAAATGCGTTGCAATATTTGCTAGGCGTGCAGTGCCTAAATGATAAAATGAATGCATTGTGATATATGTGTGCAGTGCTTAAATGCATAGCAATATGCGCCGATAAAAGCAAAGATGACATGCGGTGCTTAAATGATAAAACAAATGCATTGCGATGCGTGCAGATAAAGACAAAGATAAAATGCGGAACTTAAATGCATTGCAATGGTGCAGATGAAGATAAAGATAACATGCAGTGCTTAAATGATAAAATAAATAAATGCATTGCGGTGCGTGCAAGTAAAGGCATAAAATGCAATGCTTAAATAATAAAATAAATGTATTGCGATGAGTGCAAGTAAAGACAAAGATAGACTATAGTGCTTAAACTATAAAATAAATGTGTTGCAGTGCGTGAAAGTAAAGGTAAAGATAAAATGTGATGCTTAAATGACAAAATAAATGTATTGTGATGCGTGTAAATAAAGGCAAAGATAAAATGCAGGGTAAAAGAAATAAATGTAGTGCAATATATGCAAGTAAAGACAAGCAAACATAAGTATTTAACTAAAAAAAAACATGCATAACTGTCTTTTGAAGGGCAGAACGACCCAATTTGTCCTATTTTAGGGTGGACAGACCCATGTGAAATGAATATTTAGCAAAGAATTATTTGGGAAGGAAAGTGTTCACTTATATACGTTTGTTTATACATCTTTACATGCGTTTATATATATATATATATATATATATATATATATATATATATTGCAATAACATATGTATTATATTATTTTTGTATTTACAAACATTGATTTTTCTTTTTATCTTTTAATAATAAACCTAAGTCTGACCGGGAACTACATTTGTGGATCCTGAAGGGTGCCTAACCCCTTTCCTTCGAAATAATTTGAATCTAGAATCTAAATTAGTTTCGTAGATTAGAACAAAGTCATACTTGTTAAATAAATAAATAGGTTTCCTATTTTTTCTTAAAAATTAGGTGGCGACTCTATTCAAAATTAATTATTTTTGAGTCCATAATGTCATGCTCGTTTAACCTTAGGTAAAAATCGGGAGTGACAATTACATTAAGATTATTCTCAGTTATCTCAGATAGTTTTTCGCATTTAGTATAACTTTTATGTCCATATTTCCATTATTATGAGATTCAGACTGAGTAGAAGGAAGATAGGGTTAGCTTAAGGATACTCGTAGTCTTGAGCATCGTGTGACGTCTCGAGATCAAATTTTGGGGCATTACACAGTCACTCTCCCATATTTATTTGTTAATTAAAAAATAAAAGAACAGTCAAATAATGTCCCGAAGTTTGTAGGTATATTTGATTCATTCAGAATAAATATCCTAACAGGCATAGTTGATAGTTTTGCATCGGCATTCATGAGCCGAGATCGATAAATTGTGATTAACGTTAGATTTTGGATTAGAGTAATTTAGTATTAATTGTATCTGTAATTCTGTTGCAACATATATGATATATTTTTCGTATTTTGTGATTGCAAGGCAGTAGAATAATTTTGTTGAAGATTTTTTATTTTGTCATTCGTGGGATCTTTAAGCAAGTGATAATATGATTACAAATTTTCAAGCCTCAAACTTCTTCAGATACTGCTCCTATTTCTTCTTTGTCAAGTTCTCCATTGCCTGTCAATCTTTTCGGAGTATCGAATAACGACAAAGATTTGACAAAGTTGGATCTTAAATCAAATCCCGCTGAAAGAAAACTAATTACAGAATTTCCTCCAAATATACGTGACTGGGTGAGGAAATATTACATATATAAAAAACCTTGCCAACCAGATAAATTTGAGTTTCCCATAAGGGATTTTGGAGGTACACCACATCACTTTAATCCTGAATGGTTTAAAACTTCATATTCTCAATGATTAGAGTATAGCATTAAAGAAGATGCAACATTTTGTTTATGTTCTTACTTGTTTAAAAATAAACTCGAATGATATAAAAAAAGTTAGTAAATCTTTCACAACGGAAGGTTTTCGAAGTTGGAACAAAGACATAGAAAGGCTTAAAAAATATGTGGGTGAAGTGAATAGTGTTCATCGTCGATGTTTCAAGATGATGCTAAATTTTATGAATCTGGAAAAATCTATTTTAGCCTCACTTGATAAGTAATCCGAGAAAATTAATGATGAACATCGTATTCGCTTGAATGCTTTGATTGATATGACATGTATTTTTTGAAAGAAGGTTTGCCTTTTTTGGGTCATAATGAATGTGTAACTTCTACAAAAAGAGTTATTTTCTAGATCTCTTGAAGTGGTATACAGACAAAAAAGAAAAAGTAAAAAATGTTGTATTAGAAAAAGCTCCAAAAAATAGCACCATGACTTCTCCGGATATTCAAAAAAACATTGTGAGTTCTTATGCAAAAGAAACGGTGAAAATAATTATTGAAGACTTGAATGGGGATTACTTTGAAATTTTGGTTGATGAGTCTAAAGATGTTTCTCATAAGGAACAAATGACACTTGTTCTACAATATGTCAACAAAGAGGGTAAGCTTATTAAGATATTTCTTGGTCTTGTTCATGTTAAAGACACATCTGCAAAGTCGTTGAAAGAAGCGATCAACTCTTTGCTTTTAGATCATTCTTTGAGTCAATCCCAAATACGGGGACAAGGTTATGATAGAGCTAGTAACATGCAGGGAGAGATTAATGGTCTTAAAACTTTGATTTTGAAAGATAATTCTTCAGCATATTGCATACATTGCTTTGCTCATCAGTTACAATTGACTCTTGTAGCTGTTGCGCAGAAACATGATGATGTGAATAATTTTCTTGACATTCTTCCTAATATTTTAAATATTGATGGAGGTTCTTTTAAGTGCAGGGAGATGCTTCGAGACGATCAAGCTGAAAAATTAGAGGAATTACTATTGCTTGGTGAAGTTCATACGGGAAGTGGATTAAATCAGGGACTTGAACTTCAAAGACCCGGTGATATCTGTTAGGGGTCTCATTTTAAGACAGTACGTAACTTCATTTCCTTACTCTCATCAATTATTCATGTACTTGGAGTTCTTGAAAAAAAAGGTGCAAATTATCATGAGAAAGCATTTGTAAAAAGTCCAGTGGAAGATATTAGATCCTATGAGTTTATCTACATATTGCATTTGATGTTGAAAATTTTGGTAGTTACATATGATTTGAATATGGCTTTACAATGAAAAGATCAAGATATCTTTAATGCTATGAAGCTTATGGATTTCTCAAAGAGACAATTTCAATTGATGAGGGAATGTAAATGGAATTCTTTGTTAGAAAATGTCTCTTTATTTTGTGAAAAGAATGATATTGCGATTCCTGAAATGAATGAGAAATACGATCTTGGAAAATCGAAATGCAAGAGCTCAAGTATTACATATTCTCATCATTTGCGTGTGGAAGTTTTCTATGGTGTTATTGATTTGCAATGTTCAGAGCTCAACAATTGTTTTAGTGAAGTGAATACTGATCTACTTCTTGAAATGGCTAGTTTGAGTCCTAAAAATTGTTTTTCAAATTATGATAAAGAAAAGATCATGAAGCTTGCTACATATTATCCAAATGAGTTTAGTGCCTCCAAGATTGAAGATCTTAGTTTTGATCTTGACAATTATATTTACTATGTGAGAGAAGTAGATAATGGTTTCTCAAATTTGAAAGGACCTGGAGATCTTTCGATAAAATTGGTTGAAACAAATAAACACAAGACATGGGGACTTGTTTATTTGCTTGTGAAATTAAGCTTTATATTACCCGTGGCTACTGCAACAGTGGAAAGAGCTTTTTCCTCCATGAAGTTTATCAAAAATGGTTTGCGAAGAAGGATTGGTGATGATTTTTTGAATGATTGTTTAGTTTTTTATATGGAGGATGAAGTATTTGACAGTGTACCTAATGATGCGATCATTGATTGTTTTCAAAACATGACAACTCATCGAATGCAATTGTAATGATAATGCTTATATTTATAGTGTTTAAGTAATTCATAGCTTTTTAAAATATACTAAATATCCTTATTTGTTAGTTACTTTGACTAAGGTTATACATTATCTTGAGATCGTTGTCTTGATTTGAAATTCAGAATCCACAAACTTTAAATCCCGCTCTGTCTCTGAATACACCAACTAAACTTGCTACCAAAATCGTCATACTGATGATAAACATGACTTAGATGTTCTGGAATCTTCTTTATTATGTGCCACATACAAAAGTGGTGTGCATTGTTAGGGAATACCCTTGCAACTGCATTTGTTATGGCAACATCTTGATCAATTATAATTATACAAAGTGCCACTCCAAATATTGCCTCTTGCCAAGTACAAAGTAACCACTCAAAAGTGTCTTGAGTTTCATCCCAAAGTCGAGCACAACCAAACAAAATATATCGATGATGATTGTTAATCCCAATAAATGGAACAAAAGGCATCTTGTATTTATTTGTTAAATACGTCGGATTAAAAACAACCACTTCTTCAAAATTCTTGTAGGCAATCCTAGATCTAGCATCAACTCAAAAATAATTAGTTAAACGACCATCAAATCCATTTGTATAGCGTAAAAGAAACCTGGATTCTCTGATTGACACTTTTGAAAATATTGAAGCATCAGTTCTGCATCTCATTTCTTAAGATCTTTTTGTCTTCTAGTTCGCAAATAATTTTGAATATCTTGACCTATTAAATTAAGCTGATCTACACCCCCAGCTTGAGTTATCAAAATTGATGCTATCTTGCTTGGACGGACTCCAGAGTTATCAAGCAAATCAATAAGAGTTTTTTGGGTCTCAGACTTTTTTCTTTGTTCGCAAGAATTTTTAACTGTTTGGAGATGCAAGCTCATGATTGTGCTCAGTGACAAGCCTACAAACAACCCATTTACCTTCTTCTTTCTTTGATATATATAACAATATTTTGCATCCTTCTCTAGTTTCATATTGTGGTTTATGCTTTCTAATTTTTTCTTTGACTGAAGTCCTTGCTTTGAACAAACAAACTCTTGACCAATTATTAACTTATCTTTTCTTGATCTTATCATACGATCTCGGCGGATACTAAAATCACTACGATGAGCATAATCAAGATAAAACTTAAATGAATCCTCACGTGACTGAAACTCCTTACCAATGTAGGGGTCTTGCGAATTTTCAACATCTATATAGGAAACAATTTGTCCAGTTTCATCCATACCAATTTTCTCTAATGGAACTTCAACTCCTATACTTTCCTCATCTTAGTTTGAGTTTTCCATGAATCCTGCGAAACAAAATCACAAAAAAAGAAGAAGATAATTTACAAAGTCTATCATAACTCTTCTAAATGTTGATTCAAAATTAAAGTCACGAACTTTATGCCATTAAACAATGTTAGATAGAGATAAAGAAATTTTCTTCTCGTAGAAAATGGACCATTTATACCATTAAACAATGTTTCAATTCTGACACTTTCAACATACGGTTCCTTAATTTAATAACCATTTGCTCTTTATTTATTTTCATAGTATGGCCAGATTGATGATACATTACACATTTACACCACTAGATCAGATTTCTACATAGTGTGCTTTTAAGATTTTCATTTTTTAATACTAACTTTGATGAACTTCTATATTCTTTTTACCTGAAGCTTGAGACTGAAAAATAATAGATATGTGGAGAAGATACTTACTGTAATTAAAAATCTATTCAGTCCAACCACCTTATTCTCCGTTTCTTAGTTCGGAAAGATTGAAGGAGAATTAAAAGTTTATGCAGTAGAAGAATCACAAAAAGAGAAATTGGAGAGACAACGACGTAGAGGGAGAAAGGAGAGATAAGGTAAAGCGTCGATGTAGAGGGTGGAAAGAGAGATAGGGTAAAGTTAAAAGTCTTTTTTAATTTTATATTTTTTTACAAAAAATAAAAATACATGAGCTGTGGTAAAAATTAGGTGATGGTGTAAAAAAAGTACACTGACGGTGCATCAAATTTAATATCTTTAATATATTATAAATTATAGATATAGATTATAGATTATAGACGAGTAGGAAGGGTTTTCTTTGTGCTAAAGGTGCTCGATCAAAAAAGAGCACATGCACTTTTCACCTTTTTAGAATTATTTTCCTGTTTCTCTCTCCTTGGTGCTTTTTTATTTTGTAGTTTTGATGGATGATATCAATGGTAACAACTTCTTGTACATGTCTTGCCTCATGATAATACATTTGTCTTGCTTTAAATTCCATTGAAGAGTTATTGTCTTTAGTTGGCTTTTATAAGAGAATAAGTGGGGAGAGGGGGTCTTGAAAGGTGGTGGCTTACCTTGCGGTGGATGTCATCGGTTCGAATCCTTTTATATTCAACTTTGAACTTAGCTGATACAAATATTTATAATAGCACCCAATTATTCTGATATGGTGGTTCTATCTATGATTTATCATTCATGGACGTTGATAAGATCCATCACTTTAGCAGCACCATAGGATGTCATAGCCTTAAAAATGAAGGGCAAGGTTCAAACGAGGAAAAGCTTACCGTGGATACCTAGGCACCAAGACTCCGAGAGATGAGGAAAGGTGTTGTAATCAACGAAATACTTCAAGGAGTTGAAACTAAGTATAGATTCGAAGATTTTTGAATAGGACAACTTTTTGAACTGCTGCTGAATCATGATAATAAACTTGTCTTGTAGGTAATTTTATTTAAGGGCTTCATGTTTGAGTTTGAATTTCATTCAATTGCATGCGCTTGTATTGCTGGAAAAAAGTAACCTTTAATGAGGCAAATTTCTCTCTCTCTATCAACCCCAACACACAACATATAAATAATTGCATCATAAATTTTGCCTTACATAATATTTAATTTAATTCATATATTGAATTTAAAAACGCATCATAAATTTTTCCTTACATAATATTTAATTTAATTCATATATTGAATTTAAAAACTGTTTTTGATGAGAGAGTCTCTTTCTCTCTCTATATATATATATTTAGATAGATAGATAGATAGATTTTTTAGTTTGTTAGGGTTATCTGATCCTTAATATAATACATATAGATATAGGTAATGGCTTTTGCTTCTAAATTAGAGAAAATAGCCAAATACCCCCCAACCTTTACCCCAAATTCCAACTACACACTTATACTTTGTGGGGGTCCTATGACCCCCCTAAACTATTTTAAAGTGAAATATTTACCCCCCTGAACGCTGACATGGCAAGAGAGTGCTAAATATTTCTATATTCATTTTTACTTCTTCTTCTTCTTCTTCTTCTTCTTCTTCTTCCTCTTCTTCTTCCTCTTCTTCCTCTTCCTCTTTTTTCTCTTCCTCTTCTTCCTCCTCTTCTTCCTCTTCTTCTTCCTCCTCTTCTTCCTCCTCTTCTTAGTCCTCTTCTTCTTCTTCTTCTTCCTCCTCTTCTTCCTCTTCTTCTTCCTCCTCTTTTTCGTCTTCTTCATCATCATCTTCTTCTTCTTCTTCTTCTTCTTCCTCTTCCTCTTCCTCTTCTTCTTCTTCTTCTTCTTCTTCTTCTTCTTCTTCTTCTTCCTCCTCCTCCTCTTCCTTCTTTTTATTCCTTTTCTTCCTCCTCTTCTTCCTCCTTCTTCCTCTTCTTCCTCTTCTTCTCTTCCTCCTCTTCTTCCTCCTCTTCCTCCTCCTCTTCCTCTTCCTCTTCTTCCTGTTCTTCCTTTTTCTTTTCTTCTTCTTCCTCTTCTTCTTCTTCCTCTTCCTTTTCTTCCTCTTCTTCCTCTTCTTCCTCTTCCTCTTCTTCTTCTTTCTCTTCCTCCTCCTCCTCTTCCTGTTCTTCTTCTTTTTCTTCTTCTTCTTCCTCTTCTTCTTCCTCTTCTTCTTCTTCTTCCTCCTCTTCTTCTTCCTCCTCTTCTTCCTCTTCCCTCTCTTCCTCCCCCTCTTCCTCCTCCCCCTCCTCCTTCTCCTCCTCCTCCTCTTCCTCTTAATATTGTCTTTTTTAATAACCTTAGGCTTGATGCTTTGAAATAATTGAAAAACTTGGTGCGCACCAAAGATGTGCAATCAATAAATTTTACCAATTTAGAGAAAAATAATTGAAGAATCTTAAACTGTTTCATTATGGATGTTTGAACCTCTCTCTTATTTTGGTTCAAATGAGTAATATGGTAAATTTATCTAGATTACATAGAAGTAACAGCAAGAAGATATCTGTCATTCAGTTAGAAATAACAACATTTGTTTTTTGCGTCCTTTCACGCGTTTGTACAAGTATTATGCATATCACGCTAGATCATCAACCCTATATAAACGCTTAATGGTTTCAATTCATCTCTACATCCTATCTGATAGATTTGAAGAGCTACTTTTTTTTTGTCCAAACATTTGATTAATGGACAAGTTAGTAAAAACTTCTTACTTTTTTAGGCATAAGTATTTTTCTTAAAGGGAGTACGCAAGCTAAAAACCACTAAAATGAGTTTTTTTCTATTCAAAATGAAAACTAATATTTTGCGTATAATTTCTTGAACTGGAAAGGTATGTAGCCGACACCCCGGGCCGTCTCGAGGAAATTTATGTTGTATATTTCAGACATACTGTTAAGTTTACTGATTTAATGGTGCCATGCCTGTAAGTACTTGTGTCCTCTAAATTTCATTTTTCAACTTCTTCTCTTGTTTGGTCCTTACAAGTTTGATATGTATGTATACAGGCAAGGATCACCCTACAATTCTCTTTCGATAGACTGGATCCTTGATTGATATAGAGGAAAAACCTCAATGTGAGTTTTATTTTCTTCTTTTTTCACTGCTCCTAGTTTGTTTGTTGTCAATATCGTCTTGTTTTTACCAAGTGTACTCTGTGTGCTTGCAGTTTTGAAACTACAAGAGTGACACATCAAATCGATTGTATGAGGAACAACATGAAGGATGGAAATTTCAAAGCGTAAGATCTAAGGAGGAAATTTATATCTTTATTATTTCTTGATGAATGTATTAACTTCAGAAATGTTTGCAGGTGCAAAATAGCATTTGAGCATATCAAAAGGGAAAGTGAGATTCTGTAGCTCAAACTGGAGAATTACCTCAAGGTTCTTTTTAAAATCGTATAATAGTTTCTTATCTTTTGCATCTATTTTGTCACTGTTGTAATCACTCCGTCTCTATGAATTCTGATAGCGAGTGAATGTGACGTCTCCGGTTAATCAGTGACATCAGTAGGTAGTCAGTGAAGTAATTGGATTTAGAAGATTAAGTATGTAATAGAAACAAATGGGAATAAGAGGGCAAATTCAATTTTTCTTTTTCTTTGTATCCCTATTTGTAGTGCTAAAAAAATGGAGTCACTGATTTAAGTTCTAGTTATAATAATGTGACTTTGTAATCTGTTTTCATATTGTTACTTGTTGCTTAGTGAAAGTATTTGGAATTGTCTCTTTCAATTTATTCGTCTTTTTTTTTTATTTGGTATGTCCCAAAAAGAATGTTTCTTTTCATTTTTAGCAAAATTTTAATTCTAACTTGTCACATGACATGTTTAATATCACAAGATAAACTTTTTTTCTGTTCATTTTACGTATATATAGTTTAAAACCACAAGATTAAAAAATCTTTTTACTTTCTTAGACACTATGCCAAGCCTAAATCAGACAAATAAAATGAAATGGCAGAGTGTTGTATTATAACGTCCTCAGATCTCACTTGTGGGATGATATACAGGTATGATATTGATTCATTATAACATGATATATAACCGCGTGTTCACCGTTGAGAAAATCATTTTTTAATTTTTTTTTTAAATTCATGTTTAGTTGGTTAAAATATTTGTATTATATGTTTTTTTTTTTATAAAAACAAGCCCCTTAAAAATGTTAAAAATAACTTTTCTAGTGGAAGTAGAAAAAACGAATTTCACAACTGATATTCCATATTAATTGAGTCATCCAAGTCCTCCAACACACCTTATTTTCACCTCAACCTTAATATATTTTGGATATTATTTTTTACAATTGCACCGAACACAAAAGATTAAGTAAGAATATTTATTTATTATATAAAAAATATTTTCCTTTCCTATCGAACACATCCAAATGAACAAGCTATGAAAACAACTCTATACACAAAATAATAAATGAAATTAATCCATTACAAATAGTACAATTAATCCAATACTCTTAAGTCCCTAACAACCTTCAATATAGAAGAAAATCTGTGATACAAGAATAATCACGGATATGATGCGCGTTGGTCTTGAGACTTGGTGTGTGCAATTGAAGTGTAGAAGAGGTCCAAAGCACACCAAAATCAGCCCATAACTTACACTTGATGGGCAGTCCACTCTTTGAAGGCCCTTTTGGTCATTTTAACTTATATCTTGTAATAGTTATATAAAGAGCAATGTAGGGTTTTATTACTTAGTTTATGAATGAAGTTGTAAGTCTTATAAGACAAAGAAACACAAGTCCTCTTTCCTTGAGGCAACCAAAACCAAAATTAGGGCCTAGACAAGTGTAGAATCACTTGTGTTTGCATTTGCTTGGAAACGTTGATGCTTGGGAGGTGGATTCCGATCTTGTGTCTTTGTAAGAGATAGGTGTATTGTTGTGTGTAGTGTTAAGGGTCCAAGAGTTATCATTCTTGTGTTCTTAACATTATACCTTCATGTGGTCTATCTATCTATCCTTTTTCATTTGTAATCTTGTATCCGTTTTGTATCTTGTATTGTGAAGCCATTTTTGTTGTTGTTGTTGTTCTTCTCACTGTTGTTTCATCTTATGTTGTTAACTTAGTTTGTTTTTTGCTGCAAAAGGAGTCAAACACCTAGTTATATTGTCCTTCTTGTATTTCATTCTTGAATCCGAGAGTGGTCATCAAAAAGGTCCTCGATTCTTTGAATTAGTGGACTGTTTTTGAAGTGTGTTTGAACTATTTTGAGCCAATTCCGTGTGTTCCTTAGTTTTCTTGTATCATTTGGTATCAAAGTCATCTTTGATTTTGTTCTTACAATACCAATCTTGGGCTTTCTTGCTAAGAAAAAAAAACGTGTTCTTGAGCTTGAGATCGTGACCGAGAAGTTGAACTTGTTGTTGTTGTATCTTGGCTGAATGTTATGTGTCTAGGTCTAGAATTTATTTTTCTTGTGTTGTTGTTTCAAGTGTTAGTATTCTTATCCATTAACACTTTAAGTCGATCTAGATTTGAGCATCACTTTGAGTCGATGTAGATTTGAGCTTTAAAAAAATTGATGTTGTTGTTGTAAACAAGACCATGGCCGTGTGTTGAAGTTGTTGTTCTTGGACTTGTGGACTTGTTGTTATAGTCTTGGTTGAACGTTGCTGGTGTTGTTGTTGCTCTTGATAAAGTTGTTGTTGAGTTCTTGACATTCATCACAACCTTCACCCTTGCTAAAACCAAAATACAACACCAAAAAGAACCTTGGCCGTGTGTTGACACTAACGTGTGTTGATGTTTGCCGTGGGGTGGAAATTGTTTTTTGTTTTGTTAATGTGTTCTTGAAGGTTATTGTGGTGTTCTTCTTGTTCTTCATCTCATCTTACAACTTAAGACAACCAAAAGTGTAACATAGATTCAAAAAGGTGAACCTACAAGTTGTAAAGTTGTTTGTGAGAAGACTTGAGTCATCACTTTCTTGACTTGACATCTACTTTTCAACCACTTTCCTTGTTTCAAAGGACCTTTTTTTGTGGGAATTGTACAAATTCAAGTCTTGCCTTTTGAATATTAGCCCTCCAAAACTAATTGTTTTCATTACATAGTAACTAAAGTTTGTAAACTTCAACTAGTGACTAATTGTGGGGCCGTGACCAATGATATGCTGCCACGTCATTCAAGTTACTATTCACATAAAAATTTTAAGCTCAAAATTTGATCTTCTATTTTCATTGTGTTGTTTCTTTAGTTTCGTTTGTTAATTCCATTACTAACTTACAAGCTAGTACTAGATTGTAAGTTAGTTTTGAAACCGTCCATTACTAACTTACAAGCTAGTACTAGATTGTAAGTTAGTTTTGAAACCGTCCTTCGTGTATATGTTCCTTTGTGTGTCTTATTCTTTTGAGTCATTGTAATACTTGGTCCACTTCTAGATGCCTCACGGAGTACAAGCAAGGTTACGACACTTGTGAGATAAAAGTATGAAAAATTAGAGATACAAAATAATAGAGAGGAAATGTGAGGACCATTCTTGTACAACTAACTTATTTGTTGTTTTGTAGGTAACTTTTTGGCCATAATGGAAACCATTTTGTCCCTCCCTGATGCTTTGTCCCGAGACTTTGCTAGGGTAAATGTGGGTCTTGAAAAAATTGACTCGGATGTGGTAACTGTGAGTGAGAGGTTGGATTGAATGGAGAGTCAAAGGAACTCTCGTGCTTTTACTCCCAAAAATTTACTTCCAATAATCAATCCTCCAAGACCACCAAATAATGCCACAAGACAAGCTTCAAATAGCCCTTAAAACCGAGAACAAGATAGACCACTTTTCCCGCAAGTTGATCAAGTCCAACAAGGAGGACTTGTGACACAGGATCGATAAAGGAGACACAAAACAAACACCAAAATAGTCCACAAGTTGGAAGAATCGAGGACCCCTTTGGTGACCACTCTCGAATTCACTACAACAACAATGAAAACACAATAACAACAAGATATTAAGGTGTTTAACACCTCTAAAATCAGTGAGACAACAAACTAGATTAACAACACAAGCACAAGAACAAAAAGAACACAAAGTCTCGATTTTGGGACACCAAGCCCGAGAATAAACAACAACAACAATAATGAAATAGATAGATAGATAAGTAACTTGATATACAAATGTACAAACACTATGAATCTAGATGTATATTAAACACAAAGACCCAAGAATTCATACAAGTAACACCAAGATCTACGGTGACCTCAAGGGAACGAGATTCCCAAGCAACCAACATTTCAAAACTAGCACCAACACAAGTGATATCCACACTTGCTTACAAGGAATCCAACTTTCAAGACTCTCTCTCTAGAGCTCTCAAAATATCATCAAAGTTATGACAAAATGACCTAACATGTACTATTTATAGCCTAGGTTTCAACTTAATACAAAATGACTAGAATGCCCTTAATAAGCCAAGACAAAAGGGAGGCCTTGGAGTGTGCATGTTGGATGACTTTAGAGTGTTGGGACTTGTTCTCTACACTTTAAAGATTGTTCCATTGGTTGGGCAGACATCCGACCTCGAGTCTTTATGTATTGGTCCACAATCACGATCGTACTTGTATCATCCTTCTTTTCTTGAAAAAGGATTTGACCTCGAATCCGAACCTTGCAAAATAATAGGAAGGACAAGCAAACACAAGTTCCTCAAGGTATGAGGGTTAGGGTTGGTGTAATCAATCATATCATCTTACCAAGGTGGCTCAAACTTCACATACACCCAAAGATCCTTCTTACCCGAATACCCTCCCAAGAAAGAGTCAACTAGTCTATTCATATAAGTGTGACAAGAAACAAGGAACAAGAGTTGCTCATCAAGTGGAAAACATAGACTCTTCTTGAAACAACAAAGGGGCTTGAAAGCTGAGATAGGAAGGCCATACAACAAAAACAACTAGAGGGTCATCCATAGTCATTCGGCCAACATGTACAACATCACCATTTTCACACACAACTTGGTCTTCATGACTTCCATAAGACAATGTACTATCACTTTCCACAATAGCCTCAACACTAGATGGATTAACTAGTGTATCCACAATCTCAAGTTGTATATTATCATCTTCAAATGGAGGCACATTCGGTTCACTTAAAGACAAACTACCATTCACATTTAGTTGGCTACTAGCCTCATTCACTAGAGTGCAAGAGTTAGTTTGATTACCTTGTAGCTCATGTGTATCATGTCCACTCACAAGAACTTGATTAGGAAGGCTTGGATTCTCTATCAAGTTATCCAACTCCTTACAAAGAGAGTTTTTCGTCCCTTCCATTCTTCCTTCCACTCGGTCCATTATTTTTTTCATTCTCTCCATTTGGCTACTAAGGTCATATTTCATACCTATTATGGCAGCCATCAAATCGTTCATGGTCACCATTTCCAATGCCATAGTTCCTAAAAAAATAAATTCTAAAACAAAAACACAAAAAACAACAAACTAGTTAATGTTAGGAAAGAAAACATCCTCACAAGCTCTCAAGATCGCACACTTTGAAATGCCTCTCAATTGGCCTCACAAGTGTTGGTAACTCGTTTATACTCCAAGGAGATTACTTGGTACCAATTGGAGCTCGAGGTCAGAATAGATTCTGTTTTGAAACAACTCAAAGAAAATACGTACGGACTTGAACCAAGAAACTACAACGAATTTTAAAAAGATAAAAGCACACAAAGAAATGTAGAAACGAATAAACGGACCCAAAAACTAATTTACAACCTAGTAGACAATTACTAGTTTGTTAATTAGCAATAGAATCAACAAATTGCAACTAAGAAACAAAGATTAAAAACTAAGAAATCAAAAATTTGAGCCTAAATTGGGCGTGTGAACAGTAAAACGTGATGTGGCAGCCATGTATTGGTTGCAGTCTTAACAAATTTTATTTTACAAAATTAGAAGTCTTAAACAATTTGTGATTTGGAATTGGTGGGAATTGATTTAGGAGGGAAACAAGTCTTGAAATCCTATTGTCAAATTCAAAAGTGAAAGACTTGATTTTTTTGTACCATCCCCCTTAAAACAAGGAAAGTTGTTGGGAAGTGATTGATTAGTTGATGGGTGATGGTAAGTCTTTCAAGACTAACAAGCTTTCACCTTTTTCTCTTCAACTTTATAGATCTAGTATTCATTTTATTTTAACAAGTCTTGAAAGGGATGAAGAACATCAAGAACAACTTCAACGATCACCACGAACACAACAATCCCAACAACCAATTCCAACAACAACAATGCCAACAAATCACGGCCAAGTCCACCAAGATGACAACACAACCGGCTAAGGCTTTAAGTTCAGAACAACACTTCAACAAATGCAAGCTCAAATTTAGATATTGACTCAAGAGTGTTAGTGATGAAGAAAACTAACACTTGAAATAACAAGACAAACAAAATGACTCCTAGATCTAATGTTCAAGTCTCGGCCAAACACAATAAACTTTCGGCCAAGATCCAAACTTAAGAATACTACTTTTTTTTGTATTTTCAAGCAAGCTAGCGTAAGATTGATCTTGTGGGAACAAAATCAAGCCAGGCTTTGATACCAAATGATACAAGATCGATAAATGAGACACAAAACAAATACCAAAATAGTCCACAAGCTGAAAGAACCAAGGACCCCTTTGGTGACCACTCTCGGATTAACTACAACAACGATGAAAACACAATAACAACAAGATATTAAGGTGTTCAACACCTCTAAAATCAATGAGCAAACAAACTAGATTTACAACACAATCACAAGAACAAGAAGAACATAAAGTCTCAGTTTTGGGACACTAAGCCTGAGAATGGACAAAAACAACAACGAAATAGATAGATAGATAGATAGATAGATAGATAGATAGGTAACTTGACATACAAATTTACAAACACTATGAACCTAGATGTATATTAAACACAAAGACCTAAGAATTCATACAAGTAACACCAAGATCCACGGTGACCTTAAGGGAACGGGATTCCCAAGCAACCAACATTTCAAAACTATCACCAACACGAGTGATATCCACACTTGTTTACAAGGAATCCACTTTGCAAGACTCTCTCTCTCTAGAGCTCTCAAAATATTATCAAAGTTATGAAAAAATGACCTAACATGTTCTATTTATAGCCTAGGTTTCAACTTAATACAAAATGACTAGAATGCCCTTAATGAGCCAAGACAAAAGGGAGGCCTTGGAGTATGCATATTGGATGACTTTGGAGTGTTGGGACTTGTTCTCTACACTTCAAAGTTTGTTCCATTGATTGGGCAGACACCCGAGCTTGAGTCTTTACATATTGATCCACAATCACGATCGTACTTGTATCAACTTGGAAGCCAATTTCCTCCCATCCAAGCTCCACAACGGAAGCTCCACGTTACCAAATCGATTCTCTTAACAAAAACTTCCTTTTCCAAAAACCGACACATCCAAAAAGAGAATCATGGTAGAAAGAGACATAGAGGATATGGAGTCTACAACGATGCTTATATGATAGAAAGATACTTGAGTCGGATGAGATTGAAGGCCAATCTCAAGAGGGAGAGGAAGCCTAGGGTCAAAATGAAGATGTTGGATCCAAGACTTGTTGTCATTATGCTCTCAGGTTTGGCTAGCTTGTGGACTGTTTTTGTGCATTTCTTGTGGGTTGTTTTTATCTCGTGTTTGATACGTCCCTTGTTATCATTGAGCTACCGGGATCTTCATATTTTGCGGACTATTTTGAGTGGGTTTTTTTTAAGTGGCAATTGAATGAGATGAAGCCGTAAATTTGTGGGAAAATTCCTCTCAAGATGGAGAGGATGATACAAGAATAATCACATATATGGTGAGCGTTGGTTCTGATACTTGGTGTGTGCAATTGATGTGTAAAAGATACCCAAAACACACCAAAATCAGCCCATAACTTACACTTGATGGGCAACCCACTCTTTGAAGGACCTTTTGATCATTTTAACTTATATCTTGTAATAGATATATAAAGAACAATGTGGGGTTTTATTTACTTAGTTTATGAATGAAGTTGTAAGTCTTACAAGACAAAGAAACACAAGTACTCTTTCCTTGAGGCACCCAAAACCGAAATTAGGGCTTAGACAAGTGTAGAATCACTTGTGTTTGCATTTGCTTGGAAACATTGATGCTTGAGAGGTGGATTCCGATCTTGTGTATTTGTAAGAGATAGGTGTATTATTGTGTGTAGTGTTAAGGGTCCAAGAGTTACCATTCTTGGGTTCTTAACATTATACCTTCATATGGTCTATCTATCTATCCTTTTTCTTTTGTAATCTTGTATCCGTTTTGTATCTTGTATTGTGAAGTCGTTTTTGTTGTTGTTGTTGTTGTTCTTCTCATTGTTGTTTCATCTTGTGTTATTAACTTAGTTTGTTGTTGGCTGCAAAAGGTGTCAAACACCTAGTTATATTATCCTTCTTGTATTTCATTCTTGAATCCGAGAGTGGTCTTCAAAAGGGTCCTCGATTCTTTGAATTAGTGGACTGTTTTTGGAGTGTGTTTGAACTGTTTTGAGCCAATTTCGTGTGTTCCTTGATTTTCTTGTATCAATCAGTGTGTCAGAAACAAACACAAGGAACTTGGCCATTCACTTCTATATTATTTAGCATTTAATAATTATTAAAAGTGTTTATATGATAAAATTAATCAAAAAATTATGAGTAGATCATTTCCACCTTATGTTTTTTCTTTAACTTATTAATATTTTTAGTTTGATAAAAAAAATTTACTATGTAATCAATTTCATTTGAATTGATCATATAAGCAGACTTTGTAGTCCATTATAAATTCATTTTTGTTTTTTGTTTATTTAATTAACTCAAATGCCCGAAACGGCTTTTCAAAAGAAGATGTGTTCACAATAGTGATTTATTTTGCTAAATCAACCTTATTAGTTATTTTTGAAAACGTAAGTTTGACTAATAGTAACTTATATAGCTATTTAATAATAAACATAATATTGAAAAAACAACTCTCTTGATTTGCTAAAATGAAACGAAGGAAGCAACAATTTTACTTAAATTCTCATTAGATATATAAATTTTTGCGCTCATGTGGTTCACTGGTTCCATCAACTAGACCAAAAGAGTGATTCAGTCGATTCAGAGTTGCGCTTGAAGCGGAGGATGTGTTGTCCCTATTGGGTTGGGCCTTTCCCCATAAGGCCCCCACCATTGGGCATAAGTGTCTTGCTACCCATATGTGAAGTGTTGTCTTACCCTTCCCTGACCGTGATCACTCCCACACCTGTAGCGTTCGTGTTCGGCCTCCTCAACTTTGTATTGATCGCAAATATTTTAAATTAAATCGAATAGAATAGTGATTATGTCCCTTCCAGATTGTGGGCTTTATGAACAAGTTTGTTTAGATCACAAGCCCATATATTCAACAAGCAACTGAAATTTCAACCCAAAGAATCTAGTCAAATGACACCTTATTTAAAATATATATTCACTTCTTCAAAATTATTTAAAATTTAATCACTTATGACAAATTTCTAGATATTTCTAACTATTTATTCTGTGTTTTCTTTTCATACCTTTGTGTTCGATGTTCTGAAGTCTAAACTATCAAAGTGTACCTTCATAATTTGAAGTCTGAAATTTGAATTGTCAAAATGGAAATTTTAAATTTTAAAACTACATTCAAACTTTACACCTTTAGATGTAATCGTTCAAACTTCAAATTCAACGATGTAAAGTAAATTGCAATTAAGAGATGTTAATTTTGACTCATTTCTCTACATTGGGTTATCAGATAATTTCTTAACTATTTTTTTGAAAATTTGAAATCAAATTCTATTTTGTGAAAAAAATGTGATCAGGAGGTCACGGGATCACGCCATGGAAACAATCTTTGACAGAAATACAAGGTAAGATTACGTTTAATAATCCCTTGTGATTCGATACTTCTCTAAACCCCTCACATAACGAGACTTTAGCGCACCGTATTGTCTTTTATGCGTAAGTTAAATTAGAATTTCAAATGAATATATTTAGTGGAAAAACAAGACATATAATATTTAAGAGAAATTGATTGCTCAGCAGTTTGTGAATACAATTGTCTTTTGGGCTCCTAAAATGAAAGTACAATTATTTCCTTATTTTCTTATTCTTCTTATCATTTTAGTTATGCTACATTATAATCGCTAGTGAAGTTGAAGTTGGATTAAGGAGATAAGGTCTTGTTTGAGGTGAGCCTAAAAAGTATATTTACATTGCTTTTGTAGTTTTTGTTTGCTTTTGGGAATGTATAGTATATTGTTGATTAATCTTTTTTCACATGATATGTTAGCATAAGATACTCTTATATGCTTCATAAAGATTGTTTCAAAATCTAGAGAGAGTCAAAAGATCCAATATTATTTTGCTTTTTGATGGTTACGGATCTTGTGCTGAAAAAATAATGCGCAATATCTATTTTGGTTTTTAAGACGACTGATTAACGATGAAATTCATATTTAAGCTCAACTTTCTTTTCTTATTGTATTTTTGTCAAATGAGGTACGAGCTTTATTCGAGTAAATTTCTGTTCGGTTTATTTAAGTTCGGTTCAGTTTTGTTTCAATTTAATAAATTCGATTTTTCGATTTTGAGCTTATTTAATAGGCTAAATTATATTTATAAATTGGACTATCTTTTAAGATTACAAAATTAGACAATATAAAATTATAAATCCTAGCTCTTGAATTTCTATTTATATAAAGTATACGGCTTTCTTTTCGTATAAAACATTTGAATTTTCAACGACCATGCTTTGAAATATTAATATTTTTATAACAAACTTGAATATTTGATCACGTGATAAAATTGTAAATTGTAAAGTTGTAAATTGTAAAATTTTAAACCTAATTGGCTAATTTGTACAAAATTGTAAATTGTAAAGTTGTAAAGTTGTAAATTCGTATAAAATTGTAAATTGTAAAGTTGTAAACCTCTAATTAGCTAATTATGATTTACCCTTTGGAATTTTGGTTTTGGATTTTGGGTGTAGGGCTGTGGACTGGTTAGTGGGTAAATGTTAATGGGCCGCGTAAAATATTTGGACTGGTTACTCGTTAACTATAAGGGAAAAAAGACGATCCATTTTAAAACTAATAGCTCAAGTTTGGGTCTTTTACCATTTTGTGGTCTGTTGGCCTAAGTAATTCCATTAAATAATGAAAAAATTACAGAAAGTAGCATACTTAAAATTATAATTACAATAAATAGTAACACTTTTGTAAAATTATAGTTTATAGCAAGAGTAGCATTATTTTACTCATTAACTAGGCAAATGTATGTTTTACTCCCATTACTTTGCATTTTTCTATTTTTACTCCACTATTTCACCTCCCCCAAATATAGCCAAATCTTTTACCCTCTTTTTTTTCATCTTATTTTCTTTATCATTTTATTTATTTTATTTTTATTTTTTTAATTTTCACTTTATTTTCTCTCTTATATTTCTCTTCTTTTTTCCTTTCTCTTTTTTTTTTTTTTTCCTTTTTCATATTTGAAGATAATTATCTTCAAGATTTTAAAATAAAGCATCATTATTATCTTTCACTATCTTATGTCTCTATATTTTTTTTTTCTTGTTAGTTTTTCTTCATCTTATTTTTTTATCATTTTATTTTTTTATTTTGATTTTTTTTTCATTTCCACTTTATTTTCTCTCTTCTATTTCTCTTTTTTTCTTTCCTTTTTCGTTTTTTTTTCCTTTCTTATATCTTTTTTTTCTTTTTCGATTTTCATTTTCTTCTTCTTCTTCTTTATTATTTTATTTTGTTTTTTTTTTCTTTTATTTTTACACTTCTATTTCTCTTTCTTCTTTTTTTTTTCTTTTTCACTTCCTTTTTTTTATTATTTTTATATTTTTTTTTTTTTTTTCTTTTTTCCTCTTCTATCTCTAACTTTTATTTTGAAAAGACAAATATGTATATCACATACACATATTCAAAAAACATATAAAATACATAGCCATACAGATCTGGATATGTATTTACGGTACAAAACATACATATGTATTTACGATATATATATCATATTCATATTAAACAGTAACAAACATAACTATACTATATATCTTCATATGTATTTGCGAAAAACAAAAGTGACTAATATAAAATAAGAATATACATATGGATCAGGTATGTATTCTGTAAATACATATGTAGAGTTATATGGATTTTATACGGTGTTGGATTTGTCTTTGAACTGTACATACTATGTCATTTTAGAGGGTAACATATGTACTTATTTATTTTCTTTTGCTGTTTAAGATATCTATCATGTATTTTTTTTATTACCATTATGTATATGTATATAATTGTCATTTTATTATAGAGATTTTGTGTCATATATATTTATATATACATGTGAGTCAGATATGTATTTCTGTAAATACATATGCAGATATATATGCATGTTTTTTTACCGTAAATACATATGCAGATCTGTATGTCTATTTATTTTGTATATTTTTTGAATATGTATATATCATATAGATATTTGTCTTTTAAAAATAAAAGATAAAGATAGAAGAGTAAAAAATAAAGTGAAAAGGAAAAAAGAGAAGAAAGAGAAATAGAAACTAGAAATAGAAGTGTAAAAATAAAAGCGAAAAAAAATTAAAAAAAGAAGAAGAAGAAAATGAAAAAAAAAA
>NC_061111.1:150470117-150473424 GCF_002878395.1 Capsicum annuum
AAAAAGGAAAAAAAAAAAGAGGAGAAGTAGAAGAGAAAAAAAAAGTGGAAAGAAAAAAAATGAAAAAGAAAAAGAAAAAGAAATTAAAATAAAATTAAAAAGAAAAAAAAATGAAAAAATTAAAAAAAAATTGTTAGAAATAAAAGAGAATGATATTTTGAAATTTTGAAGATTATGGAAATAATAATCTTCATATTTGATTTTGATTTGTAAAAGGAATCTACTAATATAAATAAAAGTAATTTATGGGAATTTAATTAGATGGATAATTATTCCTTATTTAACTCAACTAATTTGAGTAAACCAAGGGCAGTAAATCTTGTTGTATATGTATTTATATAGCAATAGTTTACTTAAATACAAAATACAATTTGCTATTTTTCGTAATTATGAAATTGTTGCTATAAAAGTTGTAATTAAGATTCTATAGTTGTTATTTCTGAAATTTTTTCATAATAATCATTGGGTCATTTGGAATATATTGGGCCATTTTCAGCATTGGCCCATTCGGCCATACTGGCCGTTTTCACCCTTGGCCATTTGGCCCTTTTTAAGAAGGTTGTTTCCTCCCCCCCCCTCCCCCCCCCCCATAAATTTTAACTAAAAAATGATATGTTTTTTATTATTTAAAAATAATAATTAAGTAATTATATTAAAATGGTACAATTATTATGTAGAAATGTATCTCTATACGATATACGTATAGAAATTGTGTAGTTTATAAACTATATATAAGTATAATATATATAAAAAATTATATAGAATGTGTATAGAAATTTATATTTAATATATAAAATACATATCCAAATAATAATTGAAGCTAAATGTTATATAGAATATGTATAAAAATTGTATTAAATTTTTAACTAAAAAAATATGTTTTTTTATTTAAAAGAAATAATAATTAAATGTAATTTGATAAAAATGTATAATTATTAAATAGAATATGTATCAATATACTCCCTCCGTTTCAAAAGAATGACTTACTTTCCTTTTTAGTCCGTTTCAAAATGAATGACCTCGTTCTTTTTTTGGCAATACTTTAATTTCAACTTTCCACATGCCATATTTAGAAGTACAAGATTAAAGAACATTTTGGTACATTTGACACAACTTTAATTTAAGGCCACAAGATTCAAAAGTCTTCTTTATTTTCTTAAACTTTGTGTCAAGTCAAAGTAGGTAATTCTTTTTGAAACGGAGGGAGTAAGATATGTGTATAGAACTTGTACCAAATGTGTTAAAAATATCAATTAAATACAATTATATAAAAAAGGTATAATTATTGTAAAGAATATGTACCTATATACGATATATGTATAGAAATTGTATAGTTATATTAAATATGTATATGTATAAAATATAGATAAAAATGTATATAATATGTATAGAAACTATATAATTGTTGTATAAAATACGTATGCATAAAATATGTATAGAAACTGTGTAGTTGTTGTATAAAATATGTATATGAATAATAATTGTAGCGAAAGATCGTATAGAAAGTGTATTAAAATTGAATAATTGTTGTATAGAATGTATAAAATAATCGTATAAATATTGTATAGAATATATTTTTTATATATGATCTGTATAGAATTTGTATCATTGTTGAACAGAATATGTATATATATAAGATGTATATGCACTGCATAAATGTTGTATAGAATTTACATCTAAATAATTATTGTAGTTAAATATTGTATAGGATGTGTATAAAAACTATACAGTTATTTGATTATGATATTGTAACTTTGTATTTTACAAAACTATAAAATTTTATTTTGTTACAATATTATAAATTTGTATTTTACAAAACTATAAAAAATTTATTTGATTACGATATTATAAATTTATATTTAATTATTTTATTGATAGAATTAAAAAATAAATAAAAATATCAATTTTTTTAAAAAATAATGAGCACAACCAAAAAAGGGAAAAGGGAAGAAAACACAACAAGCAAAAAACAAACAAACAGTGGAATAACAACCAAAACAAATAAAATAGAAGGAAAATTTAGCAAATGGTAGTGGTCCAAAATAATAGAGAACAATAAAAAAATTAATAAGGAGCAATTTTCTTCTTTTTTAATAAGAATAGCCATGGTCCAAAAGAGACATCCGCCTAATTAGCAAATAAAATGGCTACATTTTGAAATTTTGAAACAGGGGCCATTTCGGTGTCATTTGTTTGGGCCTAGTGGCCATTTATGTCCTTCCCCCTAGTTATAATGCAGGAAATTACATGTCATAGATTTAAATATAGATGACTTTTGATATTAAACCCCAAATAAAAATGTCTTTGAAGAATAATTTTAAGTATAATACAAGTACCATTTCGTTCATCTACACCTCAAATATATTTTTACACTTTCCATCGTCATTTATCTCTCAAATTTTATTTTTTATTCTTTTCACTTTTTTATTTTTTTCTTTAATTTTATTATTTTATTTTTTATTATTTTTACTTTTTATTTTTACTTTAATTTTATTATTTTATTTTCATATTTTAATTTATTTTTCTTAACATTAATTTTTTTTGTCTTTTTTCTCGACCATTATCTGTTTCTTTATTTTTTTAAACTTCATTTGTCTTTTACTCTTTATTTTTCGTTTTATTATTTCTCTTTTTTTTCTAGATTTTTCTCAAATACACTCGCTGTTGATCTTTTTTCCTCATTTTCTCAAATACTCTTTCTCTTGCTCCTCTTTCTCTTCATCGGATTTCTCTCAAATATTCAAACTCGATAAATAGAAAAAAAATGAAGGTTGCTTTTGATGAAGAAATAGACGATCTCTATGTTGATGTTGCTTCCAATTCTTCAGGACTTTTGTCTTCAAACTTAATTGATATCATTGTTGATGTAAGTTTCTACTAAATTCACTTTATGTATTTTACATCAATGCCTATTAATATACTAAAAAAAATTACAGTTCACTTTTGATATATTTTACTAATAAAAAATTCTGTCACCAGTTATAAGATTCATTATTTTCTGAGTCTGCAATTCCAAAAGTCAAAGGAAATATGTTGTTGTTTCTTTCCTCTGACACTGCTATAATGAGGACACCACGATATTTTGACTTCAAAAATATCGCATCTACCATTATTACCGGTCTACAGTTGGTCCATCCAATGATTAAAGCGCCATAAGCAAAAAATGCATATTGAAACCTGTGTTGAGTAAAAGAATATTAGTAACAATTTGTATTTGATGTTTATAATCACAGTACAACAATTTTCTAAACTAATTCTTACCCATGAGGTAAGAGTTGCATATATGTTAATAATCTAAGCAGTGCAA
>NC_061111.1:150476424-150494506 GCF_002878395.1 Capsicum annuum
TTCTTGGGGTTCTTTGTAAGTAAATTTTCCATTTATTTATGAATAATACAAGAATGAATTCTTTATCTTCTATGGAGTGTTGTGGATAAATTTCATAACTAGGGTTATGGGATCCTTAATGTGAAATGCATCTATGGGTTGGGAATCAATTTGAGTTCCATAATTGAATAACATTGCATAAACCTTTCTTCAATTTCATGACTTTTCTTGGTTGCAAACTTGAGGAGTAAGCCCTAGAACACCACTTGTCTGAGAGAAAAGTATTGTGGGGAAAGAAGGTGTTTACATGAATTCTAAGGGCCTTAACCTTTAGAGTAATAGCTAATTCCCTAATAGGATTAGCTTACGTGAGAATTAGGTTGAAAGAATAAGGCATCCTATGAGTTTGAGAAAATTATAGGATAATCTATCCATTTAGGTTGAGAAACTAATGGATATAGAATAGGATCCAACCTTTCTTGCAATTGAATTTGTTAAGTGGAACTCATAAGTAATTCACAACCCAAATGATGCTGGCATTTTGGTGATCATAACCCTGATTTGAATAATCTCATAAAGTTACAAAATACGGAGAAAATTATTAGTTGAACTAATCTTGTTACAATTTATCATTTTACAAATTAAAGAAAAACCAAACTCCCATTTTGGTTAAGAAACTCTGATCAACAGTCTAATAACAATTACGACACTTAGTGAGCACAGTATTCCCTGTAGGAATCGATACCCAACCGAGTTGGGTTCTACATTTGACAGCGACCGCTTACACTTTCTACTGAGAGTTGTAATTTAGGCGTATCAAATTTTGGCGCCATTGCCGGGGAATACGGTTGTCAACTAAGTTTGTGATAGTTAATAGACCCTTTGGTCAAAGATTCTCAAACTTTACTTTTTGTTTGTTGTTTTTGTTTTGAACAGGTTAACTCTTGTGCATGCTAAATACACGGAGATCGGGTCAACCATTATTACCTATAAATCCTAAACCACATCTCATTAGCAGAATGGATGCGCAACGAGACCCTGAAAGAATAACTACTCAACAGGAGCAGGCTAGGTTAGCTGCATTGGCAGCTGCACAAGTAAATCAGCAGAATGCTGATAACCCAAGTCGGGCACCAAATCCTGATGATGAAGATCTGGGTGATGATGAGCTATTAAATCCAAGGCATGCAGATAATTTGGCTGCACCTGTCGACAAAGATCGCCATGCTAGAATGAGACCCGAACGCAGAGCTGTGCAGTTTGTTTTTGATGATGACTATGATGAACTGGATGGGGCTGGTGCCACAGGGGTTATTATTCCTCCGTCTTTAGCACCCGGAGCCAAGTTCAACATTACTAGCACTATGATCCAGCTGCTGTAACTCAAAGGGTTATTTGGTGGACTTGCAGGTGAAAATCCAAATATACATCTGATTAATTTTATCTCAACATGCAAGTCATTTGACAATCCAGGGGTTGGTCAGAATGTAATTAGTCTGCACCTATTTCCATTATCTCTATCTGGAGAGGCGATTCTATGGCTGAATGGGCTAACTCCCGACTCTATCACCAATTGGAGGCAACTGAAAGACGCTTTCCTAGAAAGATTTTTTCCGTCGTCCAAGAGAGCACAATTGAGAGATGAGATAAGCAATTTCAGACAGCTTTCAACTGAGGCTCTCCACGAGACATGGAAGAGGTTCAAGAAGAAGCTTATGTGGTGCCCAAATCATCAGATGACAAATGTCCATTTGATGGAGATATTATATAGAGCCTTAAAATCGGTGACCAAGCCAGTGGTAGATAATGCTGAGGGTGGGTCATTCATGGATCTCACCTTTATTGAGGCATATAAGATACTAGATCGTGACAAAGCAGAGTAGAGCTTGCCATACCAGGGATTCTGAGGTAACAAGCTCTACTGTATCTATTGGTATGACTACAGAATAGAAGCAAAGGGAAGAGAAACATGACCAAGATATAGCTCACATGAAAATGCAGATGGAGCTTCTCACTAAGTATTTATTATCAGGGAAGACAGAGAAGATTAAAGCTGTTGCATCACAGGGAAGAGCTGACTCCGATTCCAAAGAGGAAGCGAATTACTTAAACAATCATGGGGGTTTCCGAGGCAGTGGCCAAGTAAACCAAGGTCGGAACTATTATGATCGAACCGGATACAAGGATCATGACCAAGCAAATTGGAAAAGCAAAAATGATAGGAGTGGGTTGTATATTCCTCCTAGAAGTCATGATGCAACTACGTCTAGTTCTGGGAAGATGTCCATGGAGGACATGATGGCCAAGCTATTGAAGGGAGTAAAGCAACCAACGCTGGAGTACTTGAGATACAAAATGATTTATCTTCGATGAACCAATTGGTTGACTCACATTCTACGTCGATCAAACAATTGGAGTAGTAAATGGGCCAATTATCCGTGGTACTTAATCAAAGAAAGGTTGGTACATTACCTAGTGACACAGTCTAAAATCCTAAGAAGGATGGATCATGTATGGCAATTACCACTAGAAGTGGTAAGGTGTTGGAGAGCCAATTTGTGGGTAAGCCGGTAGTTGACGTGATAGAAGAAGATGCGGATGAAGCTGATATTGATAATTCTATAGAATCTGTAGGATCAGATAGGGTTATTCTAGATACTGTACCTGATTGTCAGCAGAATATTATATTTGAACAAAAGAAGGATAAGGAAAAAGAAGTTGTGGTTAAAACTTTGCCAAAACCACCACCTCCCTTTCCTCAAAGACTGAAAAAGAAGACTGACAATACGAAGTTCAGTAGATTCATGTCTATGGTGAAGCAGCTAACTATAAATATGCCTTTGGTTGAGGCATTGGAGCAAATGCTAGGGTATGCCAAATTCATGAAGGACCTTTTGACAAAGAAGAGAGCAACAAGTTATGAACCAGTTGATAATCTCCATTATTGTAGTGTGATTTCTACAATGTCATTAGTTTAGAAGAAGGCAGATTCGGGAGCCTTCACTGTTCCTTGTACAGTGGGGTCTTTGGATTTCGCCAAGGCCTTATGTGATCTTGGGGCTAGAATTAATTTGATGCCGCTAGTCATTTATAAACAGTTGGGGTTGGGAGATCCTACACCAACCAACATGCGGCTTATAATGGCAGATAGGTCGGTAAAATGGCCTGTTGGGGTTCTGTATGATGTATTAGTGAAGGTGGCTACCTTCATTTTTCCTGCAGATTTTGTTATTTTGGATTGCGAGGTGGACTTTGAGGTGCCCATAATCTTGGTTCGACCTTTTCTTGCAATCAAAAGTGTGCTTATTGATCTGCGAGCAAATGAGCTTTTATTTCGGATGAGCGATGAAGTGGTGCATTTTGATGTATGCAATCAATGAAGCATCCCAAAGAAATGAATGTGTTCTCTATAGTTGATATTTATTATGAGGAAGAGTTGGAATTATCTTTGGAGGAGCAGTTTACTGTTGAGCCATTGGCTGCTGTGCTCATGAACTTTGATCATAAGGATATTGATGAGTACAAAGAAACTGTATGTGGTTTGATAGGAATGGGGTCGTATTCTTATGCCCCCAAGAAGATGGATCTTGACCTTAAGAATCGACCTTCACCACCGGTGAAGCCATCCATTGAGGAGCCACCAATGTTAGACTTGAAGGAGTTACCTAGTCATCTGAGGTATGTGTTCTTGGGTAGTGAAAATACGCTGTCAGTTATTATTGCTGCTGATCTCGGCGAATAACAGGTGGAAGCTCTCATCTCTGTTCTTAAGAGATACAACAGAGCTATTGGTTGGACTATTGCAGATATCATTGGTATCCCTCCTGGCATATGTATGCACAAGATTCAGTTAGAGGAAGACTGTGTACCTACTATTGAGCATCAGCATTGCCTAAATCCACCTATTCAATAGGTGGTGAAGAAAGAAATCATCAAGTGGCTAGATGAAGGGGTGGTGTACCCAATCTCAGACAGTAAATGGGTGAGTCCTGCACAGTGTGTGCCCAAGAAAGGGGGCATGACGGTAGTGTCCAACGAGAAGAATGAGCTAATTCTACTCAGGCCTATCACAGGTTGGAGTGTATGTATGGACTACCCAAATCTAAATTCGTGGACACTGAAAGATCACTTTCCAGTGCCATTCATGGATCAGATGCTTGATCGATTGATAGGTAGAGGCTGGTACTATTTCTTGGATGGGTATTCCGGGTATAATCAGATCTCCATTGCTCCTGAGGATCATAAGAAAACGACATTCACGTGCCCATATGGCACATTTTCTTTTAAAAGGATGCCCTTTAGATTATGTAATGCACCGGCTACATTCCAGAGGTGCATGATGTCGATTTTCTCTGATATGGTTGAAGACACCTTGGAGGTGTTTATGGATGATTTTTCAGTGGTTGGAGATTCCTTTGACTTATACTTGCTGAATCTAAGTCAAGCATTACAGTGGTGTGAAGAGTTTAACCTGGTCCTTAACAGGGAAAAATGCCACTTCATGGTGAAAGAGGGCACTGTTCTCGGTCATAAAATTTTTGCGAAAGGTATTGAGGTGGATAAGGCTAAATTTGAGGTTATCGAGAAACTACCTCCCCCCATATCTGTAAAAGGGGTGCGTAGCTTTCTTAGACATGCATGATTCTATTGCAGATTTATAAAGGATTTCTCGAAGGTTGTAAACCCATTGTGCAAACTTCTTGAAAAAAAGGCCAAATTCTCTTTTGATGATGACTGCAGGAAGGCGTTTGAATGCATTAAGCTGAAGTTAGTGGAGGCTCCAGTTATTATTTCTCCCGACTGGACAAAGCCGTTTGAACTAATGTGCGATGCTAGTAGGGTGGCGCTTGGAGCTGTATTGGGCCAGAAAAAGGATAAGTTGTTTCATCCAATCTACTATGCCAGCAAAGCCCTGAATGGGGCTCAAAAGAACTACACTGTCACTGAACAAGAACTTTTAGCAGTGATTTACGCCTTTGAGAAATTTAGGGCGTATTTGCTAGGGACTAAGGTGGTGGTCCACACGAATCATGCAGCTCTGAGGTACTTAATGGCTAAGAAAGATGCGAAGCCAAGATTGATCCGGTGGGTATTGTTGCTTCAAGAATTCGACTTTGAGGTAAAGAATCGCAAGGGGTGCGAACATCAGGTGGCTGATCACTTATCCAGACTTGAATGCGAACAAGCAATCAAGGACAAGTTAGATATTGATGATTCCTTTCCGGATGAGAATATACTAACTGCTAAGTTCAAGCAGATTCCGTGGTATGATGATTTTGCAAACTACGTAGTAAGTGAGGTGATGCTAGATAATCTTTTCTTTCATCAAAGGAAAAAGTTCCTTTATGATGTTACCCAGTATTTCTGGGATGAGCCCTATCTTTTTCGGCGATGTACAGATGGTGTTATTAGGCGTTGTGTACTAGATGTGGAGATGCTGAATATTTTGGAAGCATGCCACGCTTCACCTGTTGGTGGTCACCATGCAGGTGACCGTACTGCTCAGAAAGTACTGCAGAGTGGCTACTATTGGCCTACACTATTCAGAGATGCATATGAGCTCGTTCGTAGATGTGATCAATGTCAGAGACAAGGATCAATCTCCAAACGTCATGAGATGCCAATGTCGAAGATGATGGAAGTAGAGTTATTTGATGTATGGGGCATTGACTTTATGGGCCCATTTGTAAGCTCGTGTGGGTTAAAATACATCCTAGTAGCTGTAGACTATGTATCGAAATAGGTAAAAGCTGTGGCGTTGGCTAATAATGAAGGAAAAAGAGTTGTCGCATTTCTGAAAAAGAACATATTCTCCCACTTTAGAGTACTAAGAACAGTCATAAGTGATGGGGGATCCCATTTCTACAATAAAGTCTTCAGGGCTGTACTGGTGAAGTACGGAGTAAAATAATACAGTGTAGCAACTCCTTACCACCCACAAACTAGTGGGCAAGTGGAGGTGTCGAATCGCGAGATCAAGGCCATTTTCGCCAAAATGGTGAATGCCAGTAGACAAGATTAGTCTCGAAAGCTCGATGATACCTTGAGGGCGTATCGAACTGCTTTTAAGACACCAATTGGCATGTCACCATATCAGCTAGTTTATGGGAAGGCATGTCATTTACCAATTGAGCTGGAACATAAAGCCTTGTGGGCTCTAAAAAGGATGAATATGCACTGGAAGGAAGCAACTGATCTAAGATTAGAGCAGATTAATGAGATGGATGAATTCTGTCTTAGAGCTTATGAAAGAGCTGAATTGTACAAAGAAAAGATGAAGAAATACCATGACCAAAGGATTACACAGATAGAATTTATGAAAGGTGATTTGGTCCTTCTTTTCAACTCCAGACTAAAGCTATTTCCCGGTAATTTGAAGTCTAAATGGTTAGGCCCATTTAAAATTAGCAAGTCTACTCATCTGGAGTAGTCGATCTTGAAAACAAAGATGGTAGTGTCTTCAAAGTGAACAGGCAAAGAATCAAACTTTATACTAGTCCAAAAGACCTAATAAAAATTGTTGATGTCTTTTACCTCGATAAAGTCTGAGTATTCGAGATACCTAAGTTGTGCCGCAATGTTAAATCAGGCACTAGTGGGAGTCAACCCACAACATGTTGTTGTAACCATAAGTAGAGTCTATTTTATATTTTTGGGAAATTTTGATGTGTTTATGATGTGTGCAGGACCAGAAGTGCTGTAAAGAGTAAAATTGGGTGCATTTGAGCTACTGGAAAGTTGCGACGGTACACTTGACGGACCTCCAAACTACTGACGGACCTCCACACTCAATCGTAAAAAACAGGAAGGAAAATGCATTCACTGGATAGGGCATGACAGCATGAGTGGAAGACTGTCAAGTATATGGTGGACCGTCAAAGCAGCCGTCAGAAGCGAGACTGCTGACCAACATTCTGGTAAGTAGTGATGGCTAATTTGGTGGACCATCACTACTGTGGTTGATCATCCCATTACCCGTCACACCAAAACAGAAACTCATCAACTCAGCTGAGGGGTGACACTCCCAGTGGTGGTCCGTCACACTTATGACGGACCATCAATTCGACCATTACTTTAACCCTAATTCTGAATTGGGTTGGGTTAAATTGGTACTCTTTATAAGTACTCCGTATTTGACCCGGAATGAGATTTTAAAAATAAAATTGAGGGGGTACACTCATTGTAACCGTTCCATGACCTTTGATTTTTCCACTTCTCCAAGATTCAAAGAACCTGAACTGAGTTATCCTATCTGAGACTCTTTCACTCCTCCATCACTTTTTTATTTAAGCTAGGTCATTCTTTCCCTATCCCATCAAAAACTAAAGAGTAACAGAAGTTATAGAAGTTGCAAGTAGTTCAGTCTCTGAAGTCTCAAGCAAGTAGAATACTGCAACATCAAGGTATGGGCATTTACTTTTTTCCTCTTGTTCATTTGAAAAGTAAGGGCATGGATTATTTCATGATTTGGTCTAATGGTGTTGAGTTTGAATGATTTATGCTTAAGTTTTATTTAGTGGATGAAGTCTTGCTTAAAATATGGTTTTAATGCTATTGCTCAAGCTAAAAATTGATTTGATCTTAAGCTGTGCTGAAAATCAGTCGAACCCATAAATGTGCCTGAGGACGAAGGTCTGACGGTTAACATGGCGAACCATAAACTTTGTGACGGACCACCAAGTTGACCGTCCCAAAGGTCAAAGACAATGAGTTTCTGGATTGTATTTGACGGTCAGACTGGTGGACCGTTAAGTTTTCGACAGACCACCAAGTTGACCATCCCAAAAGTCAAAAAAATAAAACATACTAGATAAAGCTAACAGTGGATCTGACGGACCGTCCCACCACTGGTGGACCGTCAAATCTCCCGTTAGGCCTTACAGTGAACTGTTTTGCCTGTGTTTTACCTTGCACTAATTTCTTAATCTATTTTAGGTGACATAGCTCCTAAAAATACACAAACCAAGGGAGAAAAATCTCAGCAAGGTAAAAACACATCCACACCAGCCTATAACACCAGGCAAACGGAAAGAGAAGTCATCATAATCCCTCAGTCTGAGAAGAGGAGTGACAATAGCACTAGTTTCACCGATTTAAGCCCAGATGAAGCGAAAGTTGCTTCAACTCAACCATCACCTATAGAAGGTGAAACTGAAGCAGCTAATGTAGAGAACCAAGGAGAAGTTCTTGAACCTGAAGATGAAAACGTGATTGGACGGAAGGATCCCTAAGTACGAGATGCTATTAGGTGGCAAATTGAGGGAGCACAAAAAGAGTTCTATGATGGGTTGCATCCCACTGCTCGAGGGATCCAGAGATCATTCTTTGAAGAACATCAGATTATGGCCATGGAGCTTCATGAATATTCAGAACTAGAACGCCGATTCAATGATTATGGATTGGCATGGATGAGCACGCCGCCAGGGGAGTACCAACCAAACTGGGTAAGGAAATTCTTTGCAAATTATATTTGTCTGGTAAAAGCTGAATGTTCAAAGGGGACTTTAATTTTGAATAGACCAAACAGGGAGTCTGTTACAGTCCGAGGAGTTGTTGTTGATATCTCAGCCCAAACTATCAACATAATATTGTTTGGGCTAGCATACGAAGCTCCATCTGCTGTCCCTGATTTTAAATATAGAATGAGAAATGCTTCTGGCTAGAGACGTTGGGCAGCATCGTTGATCACTGATGATGGATATCCGTCCTGGGAAACTAACCCCAAAGAACGTATTGCAAAATTCACACTTAGTTTTAAGGCTAAGTTCTGGTGGGCTGTTGTTCGATTGAGGTTAATACCAACTAAAGAAGATGGAAACCTGGATAATCACAGGGCCGTGATGGTAGACAATTTGATTTCAGGTTTGGATATTGATTTCGGCCAGCTAATTGCAGATGAGATATTTGTGAGGGCACATAAGCAGACTACTTCTATACCTTTCCCATGTTTGATTACTGCATTATGCAAATAAGCTGGTGTGCCGCTGATTCGAGGCATTGATAATGAAGTTTCAGCCACTCATAAATAGGAAATTGAGAAGTCCAGAGATGAGTCAAAGTTTGACATTCGAGTGAACAAGCCTCCAGCACATCAGTCTCAGTCTGTACTAGTTCTCGAAGCCACAAAAATGCCCGAAGGTATGACTTTACCCATTACCATATATGTGCCTCCTGATTATGTACCCCAAGGTACGTCTGCAGGATCAGATTCTATGTAGTTTGCTAGTGGAGCAGATTTTGTGGAATACAGATTCAACCCGGTGAATGTTGTCAAAGTTGTGAAGAATCAAAAGAGGTTCCAGAAGCAGTTAGAAAAGTGGGCTGGAGATTTCAAAACGTTTATGGATGAAATCATGACCGAAGCAGTTAGGCCATTTCAAACTATTCAAGTGAGAATGGATAACATGGAAGCTCGCATCAACAAAAGGCTAGGTTCACTATCTTTTCCTGATCTTGCCAAGCTCATGGCTGAATTTGAGCAGGCAAAGGCTGACATAGCTGAGTTAAAGATGAAATAATCACAATCGCCTGCATTTGATCTAACTCTGGTGGTAAGTAATGGTGATAAGGTTATTCTAGATCTGATGGGTAGACCAGTGAAGGAAAAAGGCAAGCAGTAAATAGATGAACAAACAACAAGGAAAGAAGAAAAAAGGAGAAAGAGAGAAGCAATGTCACCTGAGGAGTTAGACCAGCATAAATTGAGGAGAGATATGAAGAAATCAAAGAAGGGAGCTGAAAGAAAGCAAAGAGAACAAAAAAATAAAGCGACAGGAGTTTCTACTAGTGCTGCCCTAGAAAGGGGGCGAAGTGCAGGTTTAATTAGGGAAACCATCCCTCAAAATGTCGAGCGTGAATTTGTGAGTGCTCCATCCAGCATAGGGGCTAACATTTTGCAGGGTGAGGACAATGGAGACTCACCACACTTGACAGATGCCTCAGAGGAGTGAGAGGCTACGTAAATATCCTAATTCTCATGTATGGTAATTTATTTCTTTGAGGATAATGCATAGTTTTTTGTGTGGGGGTGGGGGTATTTACACCATGGTTGGATGTTGTTGCTGATATTCTGAATCCAATCATGTGTCTAATAGAAGCGGCATGTCTAGGTTGCTTTTATTTTTGCATTTAAATTCTGTAAAGCGTAATATAAATACAAGTGTTTAATAACAATCTATGAATTGGTTCTATTTCAACACTTAGTTGTAAATATGGAGAATGAATGATGTTGGTATAAGAAATTGAACATGTGTCTGTAATTATTTACTTTTTCAGTTAAGCATGTGCAAATAACCATCAGTAATTTTGTATTCAGCATTGGTCTGTAAAAAAGTGCACGAATCATGTAATGAATATTCTGATAATTGTAAAGGATGTTTAACTTCGATGCCTGTGGGTGTGAGGATTTACTTTCAGTTCTTTCATAGGATAAGACCTAGAACTTTCCCGAGCCATGGATACAGTCTTCTAGTGGAGTCATTAGGATAGGATAACAGGCCTCCTTGAAGTTCTAAACCTTCTAACCTAAAGAAGCAACCCGGACTGAAAGATTGTTCCTGTTTGAACCCATCTTGTACCTCTAAGAATTGGCTTAACCTCCTGCCCCTGTCAGTAACTCTCTATAGGAATTTAACATTCAGCTCTGAACTTAGCCAAATGCTAACATTGTATATTTTAACTTACACGAAGCATTTAAGTTGAGGGTGGCTAGTGTAAAAAAAAAATGAAAGACCTCAATGGAGTGTGAGCTAGAATCCAATTAAAAACAATTGGTCACTGCCTGCATCAGCATAAGTTGAGGGTGACTGGTTCTTCAATTAAAAAAAAATACATAAGTAGCAGATTGAGGGTAAAAATATGCTAAGGCAAGGAGAGTTAAATTTTAATGAGTCACTTCACCCGGAAACATACCCTACCTAATCCTAAACCTTGTTGTAAGCCTTGAAAAAACCTGTTTGATCCTAGTGAGTCAACTGTGAGGACGTGTCATATGGCCAGGGCAAGCCTATGGGTACTTAGGGTATGATTGAAACTTTTTTTTTTTGTGAGTGTGAGAGCTGGACAGTGTCCACATCATATAATGAGTGGTGGACTTCTTTGTTGTGAGGGCAATCAAAGTTTTACTGAATTTGCTTTTATCCGTGGGATGTAACATTCATGCTTGTGTGCTGAATTATAAAAAAATGCTGGGTGTGGATTCTGTTGTGTTAAATGCATAAGATTAAGCTGATGAGTGAATGTTTGCATAAGAGAATGTTTCAATGGTTGGTTGCCTGTCATTTCATTGTTCATGTGCGCAATTTGGTGCTGAGTTGCTTGAGGACAAGCAATGATCTTAAGTTGAGGGTGTTGATGTTTCGGTGTTTTATGGAACATTTAGCATCATTTTCTTAGGAAAATTGTATGTTTTCAAGCAACCAAAGTAATATTTAATGAAGGTTTTTAGTGTTTCAGTGAAAGGAGATAACCATAGAAGAAAATTGGAAAAAGTAGCAGAAAAGGGGAATTGACGGTCAAAATGACGGACCGTCAGGTTTACGATGGACCGCCATATATACCGTCAAGTTGAACCAGAACAAGGCCTCCAGAGGAGTCAAGTGACGGACAATATGATGGACCGTCAGACATGTGGCGGACCATCAGATGGACCGTCAACACTTATCCAAAAACTACTTCTCAGAGGGACTTGGTGACGATCAAGGTGGTGGACCGTCAGACATGGGACGGACCACCAGATTGATCGTCAACGCTTATCCAGAACCTGTTCTCCAGAGAAACTCCCTGACGGTCAAAGTGGTGGACCTTTAATCTTGGGACGGACCACCAGATTGACTGTCAGTTCTTATCTAGAAGCTGTCTTCCAAAAGGACTCCGCGACAGTAAAGATGGCGGACCGTTAGTCCATCGACGGACTGCCAGGTGAACCGTCAGATGTTATCCAGAAACTTCCATTCGGATGAATCGAGTGATGAAAAAGATGGTGGACCGTCAGATCTTTGACGATTCGTCATATGGACCATCAGATCTTTGACGGTCCATCATACACGGTTTTTTCGTTTTTAAATTTTAAATTGTTTTTTTAGATGGGATATATAAATACCAACTTTTAGGGTTAAGAACACATCTTTTACCTTTTATAAGTTTTCTTGTCATCTATTGAACTTCTTGGTATCCAAGTACTTTGGGGAATTTTAGTATCAAACAACTGATCATTGAAGATTCAAGAACTGGTTCTTGGGGTTCTTTGTAAGTAAATTTTCCATTTATTTATGAATAATACAAGAATGAATTCTTTATCTTCTATGGAGTGTTGTGGATAAATTTCATAACTAGGGTTATGGGATCCTTAATGTGAAATGCATCTATGGGTTGGGAATCAATTTGAGTTCCATAATTGAATAACATTGCATAAACCTTTCTTCAATTTCATGACTTTTCTTGGTTGCAAACTTGAGGAGTAAGCCCTAGAACACCACTTGTCTGAGAGAAAAGTATTGTGGGGAAAGAAGGTGTTTACATGAATTCTAAGGGCCTTAACCTTTAGAGTAATAGCTAATTCCCTAATAGGATTAGCTTACGTGAGAATTAGGTTGAAAGAATAAGGCATCCTATGAGTTTGAGAAAATTATAGGATAATCTATCCATTTAGGTTGAGAAACTAATGGATATAGAATAGGATCCAACCTTTCTTGCAATTGAATTTGTTAAGTGGAACTCATAAATAATTCACAACCCAAATGATGCTGGCATTTTGGTGATCATAACCCTCGTTTGATTAATCTCATAAAGTTACGAAATACAGAGAAAATCATTAGTTGAACTAATCTTGTTACAATTTATCATTTTACAAATTAAAGAAAAATCAAACTTCCATTTTGTTTAAGAAACTCTGATCAACAGTCTAATAACAATTACGACACTTAGTGAGCACAGTATTCCCTGTGGGATTCGACACCCAACCAAGTTGGGTTCTATATTTGACAGTGATCGCTTACACTTTCTACTGAGAGTTGTAATTTGGGCGTATCATCTCTCTTAGTGATTTATTTTTGGTATCTTATTCTTTTCTCTCTCTATTCTATTGGCTAAAGAAATGGCAACAACGCGCATGTCAAAACACAAGATTATTGAAGATATGTTCTTCAACTTTTTTTTCCTTATTTTTCTCTCAAAATTACATATAGTCTCCTTGATTTTACATTGAAGAAATAATAACCTTGACAACGTCATAATACACAATTCTTCAAAAGATCTTCAACTTTTTTCTCAAAATCAATCTAATATTACAGAATATCATCCTTGATTTTTTTTTTTTAAAATTATTTTGACGGATTTGTCACCACATAAAATCAGTTTATGATATTTATTGAATATTTGAGGTAATATTTTAGTATTTCTATTATTAGATTGAATTTCTTTTTTATATTTTTATATATGATGTTAGTGGGTAATCTTTTAGTATTTTTGATAACATATATTAGAATTATTGAAGATTTGAGGTAATCTTTTAGTAATTTTCATATTAAATTAAATTTCTTTTTGATATTTATTGAAGATTTGAGGCAATCTCTTAGTATTTTTGATATTAGATTGAATTTCTTTTTGATTTTTTATATATTATCCATTTGAGTCTATAAATTTCTTCATTGTTCATCTATTTTGCATTTTTTTAGGGTTTCAAGTTACCAATTACTTGTTGTTTCAAATGGATGAAGAAACCCCTAATAGGAGATTGACAAGAGGTATTGAACATATATCCATGATTAATTGTAGCGCTTCATTGTTTGATTTGGGTGTTTCTCATTTAGATAGTGAAAATGCAGTTTTTTTAGCAGAGTTGAAAGTGAACAAGTCGATAACCGAGTCACGAACAAAATAAAGCAATGACCATATCAATAATCACAGTAGCATAGTACATTCACAGTCATGAGATAAGTTAACGGACACTTTTAAAATATCAATGAAGTTGACAATGCTTACGAGGTAATTTTGTATATATTTTCATGAAATAGAATAATTGTTCAATTTACACTTTTGTTTCAATATACGTATATTCATATACTTTATTGGTAAAACAAATGTATATAAAGTTTGCTGGACATATATGTGAATTTTATCGTATGAAGAAAAGTATATACATATTCTACAAAAATATATGTATATAAAGTTTGCATTTGGATATATGTATATACAGTGTTGCATATATGTATATATAGTGAATTTATACATATACTTTTTGTATAATAATGCATGCATATGCATACATATACAGTTTTAGAGTACATATGTGTATATACAGTTTGCATATATATATATATATAGTGCATATATGTATATTCAGTTTGCATATATGTATATAGAGTGAACTTGTACAAATATGTCTGGCTTGAATTACATTTGAAAATTTTTGTGTCTATGCTTTAATTTTGGATAGTGTTTTCGAGAGCATTCGCTGGACATGCTGCGATAATAAACTAACTTTTCTTTATGATGTAATTATTTCATATATTTTCGGGACAAAAATGTTCTTGATTAATAATAGATTTGATTAGTATTTTATTTAGTTCAGTGTGTGTGTCATATATATATATATATATACAATTTAAGGACAAAATCATATTAGTACAACTACATATTCATTTATACAGTATACAAATCTCTAATTTTGTTCGATTCATACATACATATATTTAATATCATCACAAACACATATTTTTCATTTCAGTTTACTAACTACTTCCCAAAAATATGAATATGTAGGGATCGTGGAGTATATGTTGCTGCATATACAAAGTATAGTAGCCATGAAAAAAGTGTACCACCAGGAGTGCTTGGCGTTGCAACTTTACGCACTCGGTATGCTGCCTTTTATGACGGACTCAGAAGATTGAGAAAAATGTGATGAGTGATGATGAGAGTTCGAACAGGCCAATGAGACCACAGTTTGGTTGTGATAATACAAAAGTGATTGTTATTCCATAGACAGTTTAATTGTTATTATTAGAATATCTTATCATTTTTTTTTGGTATAGCAACCTGTTTTATAATCCAACTTTTGATATAGCAAGTTGATTTGGAATTTCATTATGGTATAGGAAGATGTTTTTGAAGCTGATTTATTGTAACAGTTATGTGACTTGGTTAATTTTTTTTTTTTAAAACATCACAGTATTTATACGAAGTTGTTTTGATAGATATATAATTTTTTGATTTCAACTAATATTAGTCACATATGATGAATGCTTTTTTAAAAGTTTATGTGTTCTTCACCAATATTATCATGTGATGAAAATATGCAGAAAATTTATGTATTTGTACTTTTATATAATATGCGGAATGTTCTGAATGTATATATTTATGTTCATATACAGTATTCACATGAATATATACTTATATTCATATAAAAAGGGTAGCTACCTAGATACATAATACACATACATAAATTCATAATATACGTTATATTCTTATATTAATATACAATAATATAAATATAAAAAAAAATATATTTCAACTTATATACCAATTAACTAAATACTTAACATTACCATGTAACATGCATCCACCAGTGAATAAAACTTTTTATAATGAATAACAAATATCTGTATAAATAAATTATCGCTGAACACTAATATATATAAACACAAAATATTTAATTGAACATATAATGGTAAATACGTATAACAGAAAAATAAAATATCAAAGTACACAAAAACGTATGCATTTAATACTTTTAAATCACATACTTATACAAATACAAATACAATTACATATACGAATGTCCAACCATTAAGAAAACTTATACAAATATACTTACATATACAAATATACAAACATACATATACTTGTACAAGTATACAAACGTGTAAAAAAATTACATATTTATACAAATACGTTGACCTACACGATTTTAAATAAATTTTATTTATCCGTTTATATTTGACTTTTTCGTATTGAATTGAAATTTGTGTTTGACTTTATCAAACATTGAAATATTATAATAAGATTGAGATATTCATTGATAATTGTTAAAAAATGTGATTGAATAAAAGAATGATTTAAAAAATCATCATAATAACTCATTTCATATTTATGAAAATTATTTACTGATAATTAAATATTTAGAAGCGTGATTGACTTTTAATTTAAGAAAAAAATTATTTTTTTTCCTTTTTTAGCGCGATAGTCAGATCTAGAAAATATATGTATCTCTTTATAAAATGTATATCTAAATAATTTTAAAATTAAATTTTTCTATAACTTTTAATAGAAGATGAGACAAAATGTAATTAGCGATAAACATAAAAAAAAAATTTATGTAAGTTTTTCAATATTGAAGGCACATTCTAAGTCGGTGTGCCGCCGTGGAACAGAAATGGCCACTCACATTCCGAGGCAAAAGGTATAATCTTAGTTTTTTTTTTTTTTTTTTGAGTTTATTATATACTGTATGTATGTAGTATTTTTTTCGTTTGTTTTTTCCATGGCAAATGTTCATGCGATTCTGCATTTGTTTATATTTTTTTGTGTGTGTTTCTCCATGGCAGAGGCGGCTATTCTTTTTGGAATGATTATTTGTGTGCGATTGAAAATGTGTGTTTCAAAAAGAAAAAAAAAAAAGATCTTTTATATGAGATATAAAAGGCAAGGATGTAGTTTTTAGTTTTAAGTTGGGGGATGGAAAGTGAAAATGGGGAGAGAATTATATAGTGGGAATTCAACTTTCATTAATAAAGTACGTTTGATAGGAGGGATAAGGAAAGGATAGCTGATTTTGTGATTAATTTTTTGATGAATTTATTCATATTTGGTTAGGGTAAAATCTTGAAATTGATTATTTCGAGATTATAGTGTTGGTATGAAAAGGAAAACTTGAAAGGGAATTATATAATGAGAATCGAGTTCCCGTAAGGGCTCGTTTGGTTAGAGAGACATGGGATAACTAATCTCCATGCGATAATTTATCTCGAGATTAGTTATCTGAGATTTATAGTGTCTTTTTTATCACATTGAGGATGAGATAATAATTATGAAACAAATAATTTCGAGATAATTAATTTTCCACTCAAACGAGTCCTAATAGTTCAGATAGTCGCAATTGAGCTAGTAAGATTTTTGGCAGTGTTGTAAATATGAAGTATTTTACTAGATTTTTTATTTTAAAGATGTGCTTCGTTTTACTTTATTGGAGAATAATTAGTAGTTTATCTAGGATTCCTCATTGTTGGATGATTTTTAAAGTGGAAAATGAGTAAATTTAAATATATTCCAATATATAGAAGAGGTTTGGAAGCAGGAGGCCGATCGTGATGCTTGCTTCTTCCGTGATTTTATCATATCACCCTTAATTAATTATTATATATCATTTAGGTATTAAAAAATTAATAATATTTAACAAAAATATAAAAGACATTTATGATATGTCTGCTTCAGCTGCTTCAACCGTAATTTTATTATTTCATCCTTAATTAATTACTATAGGTCATTTAAGCATTAATACGTGATTTTACTATATCACCCCTAATTAATTATTATATGTCATTTAAGTATTAAAAATTAATAATATTTAACAAAAAATAAAATACACATTTATGACATGTCTTATTCAGTTGCTTCAACCATAATTTTATTATTTCATCCCTAATTAATTACTATAAGTCATTTAAGTATTAAAAAAATTAATAATATTTAATAAAAAAAATAAAATAAACAAAAAATATGATAAACAAATTATTGAAGTTTTAAATTAACTTGACATCTTATATAAGGCCTGTCTAAATTTCTTTTACAACTATTTTTTATATTAATTTTGTTATACCACTTCTAATAAGTTATTTCCTAATTGATTATTATATGTCATTTACGTATTAAAAAAATTAATAATATTTGATAAAAAAAAAGTAAAATAGACATTTATGACATGTTTGCTTCAGTTGTTTCAACCGTAATTTTACTATTTTATCCCTAATTAATTATTATGAGTCATCTAAATATTAAAAAAATATTTAATAAAAAAAAAAAAAGATAAATTAATTATTGATGTTTTAAATTAACTTGATATCTTATATGAGGCCCGCTTAATTTTTTTCACAACTATTTTTTATAG